>NC_141879.1:11681666-11833181 GCF_056163025.1 Triticum urartu
CACGGGATCTAGCCCTTTGACTTTGCACGGACGGGTTTTGACCAGTGGAACTATCCACCCGGTCTTGTTAGGTCAGCCTATACGAACACTTTAGAGCAACATCCGGGCCAAACCCACAGTAAGATCCCCTCCCTGTAGACCCGACGTGTCCGTTTCCCCCCTTCAGGTGCGGGCGGCGGCGCCGTCCGTGTGAGGGGGCACACCCCGGAGACGCGTGCCGCCTCTTCGGACATGCCAGCACACCACCCCGCATGTATGAGGGCCCGGTGCGACGCTCGGGTGGCATTGCTACCCCCCCCCCCCCCCACGGCCCCCTTCCCGCCTAACCCTGTAGCATTTGACCACGGGATCTAGCCCTTTGACTTTGCACGGACGGGTTTTGACCAGTGGAACTATCGACCCGGTCGTGTTAGGTCAGCCTATACGAACACTTTAGAGCAACATCCGGGCCAAACCCACAGTAAGATCCCCTCCCTGTACACCCGATGTGTCCGTTTCCCCCCTTCAGGTGCCGGCGGCGGCGCCGTCCGTGTGAGGGGGCACACCCCGAAGACGCGTGCCGCTTCTTCGGACATGCCAGCACACCACCCCGCATGTATGAGGGCCCGGTGCGACGCTCGGGTGGCATTGCTACCCCCCAACGGCCCCCGTCCCGCCTAACCCTGTAGCGTTTGACCACGGGATCTAGCCCTTTGACTTTGCACGGACGGGTTTTGACCAGTGGAACTATCGACCCGGTCGTGTTAGGTCAGCCTATACGAACACTTTAGAGCGACATCCGGGCCAAACCCACAGTAAGACCCCCTCCGTGCAGACCCGACGCGTCCGTTTCCCCCCTCCAGGTGCCGGCGTCGGCGCCGTCCGTGTGAGGGGGCACACCCCGGAGACGCGTGCCGCCTCTTCGGACATGCCTGCACACCACCCCGCATGTATGAGGGCCCGGTGCGACGCTCGGGTGGCATTGCTACCCCCCACGGCCCCCGTCCCGCCTAACCCTGTAGCGTTTGACCACGGGATCTAGCCCTTTGACTTTGCACGGACGCGTTTTGACCAGTGGAACTATCCACCCGGTCATGTTAGGTCAGCCCATACGAACACTTTAGAGCAACATCCGGGCCAAACCCACAGTAAGATCCCCTCCCTGTAGACCCGACGCGTCCGTTTCCCCCCTCCAGGTGCCCGCGTCGGTGCCGTCCGTGTGAGGGGGCACACCCCGGAGACGCGTGCCGCCTCTTCGGACATGCCAGCACACCACCCCGCATGTATGAGGGCCCGGTGCGAGGCTCGGGTGGCATTGCTACCCCCCCCCCCCACGGCCCCCGTCCCGCCTAACCCTGTAGCGTTTGACCACGGGATCTAGCCCTTTGACTTTGCACGGACACATTTTAACCAGTGGAACTATCCACCCGGTCGTGTTAGGTCAGCCCATACGAACACTTTAGAGCAACATCCAGGCCAAACCCACAGTAAGATCCCCTTCGTGTAGACACGACGCGTCCGTTTCCCCCTCCAGGTGCCGGCGTCGGCGCCGTCCGTGTGAGGGGGCACACCCCGGAGACGCGTGCCGCCTCTTCGGACATGCCAGCACACCACCCCGCATGTATGAGGGCCCGGTGCGATGCTCGGGTGGCATTGCTACCCCCCACGGCCCCCGTCCCGCCTAACCCTGTAGCGTTTGACCACGGGATCTAGCCCTTTGACTTTGCACGGACGGGTTTTGACCAGTGGAACTATCGACCCGGTCGTGTTAGGTCAGCCTATACGAACACTTTAGAGCAACATCCGGGCCAAACCCACAGTAAGATCCCCTCCGTGTAGACCCGACGCGTCCGTTTCCCCCCTTCAGGTGCCGGCGGCGCCGACGTCCGTGTGAGGGGGCACACCCCGGAGACGCGTGCCGCCTCTTCGGACATGCCTGCACACCACCCCGCATGTATGAGGGCCCGGTGCGACGCTCGGGTGGCATTGCTACCCCCCACGGCCCCCGTCCCGCCTAACCCTGTAGCGTTTGACCACGGGATCTAGCCCTTTGACTTTGCACGGACGCGTTTTGACCAGTGGAACTATCCACCCGCTCATGTTAGGTCAGCCTATACGAACACTTTAGAGCAACATCCGGGCCAAACCCACAGTAAGATCCCCTCCCTGTAGACCCGACGTGTCCGTTTCCCCCCTTCAGGTGCTGGCGGCGGCGCCGTCCGTGTGAGGGGGCACACCCCGGAGACGCGTGCCGCCTCTCCGGACATGCCAGCACACCACCCCGCATGTATGAGGGCCCGGTGCGACGCTCGGGTGGCATTGCTACCCCCCCCCCACAGCCCCCGTCCCGCCTAACTCTGTAGCGTTTGACCACGGGATCTAACCCTTTGACTTTCCACGGACACATTTTAACCAGTGGAACTATCCACCCGGTCGTGTTAGGTCAGCCCATACGAACACTTTAGAGCAACATCCAGGCCAAACCCACAGTAAGATCCCCTCCCTGTAGACCCGACGCGTCCATTTCCCCCCTTCAGGTGCCGGCGGCGCCGCCGTCCGTGTGAGGGGGCACACCTCGGAGACGCGTGCCGCCTCTTCGGACATGCCTGCACACCACCCCGCATGTATGAGGGCCCGGTGCGACGCTCGGGTGGCATTGCTACCCCCCACGGCCCCCGTCCCGCCTAACCCTGTAGCGTTTGACCACGGGATCTAGCCCTTTGACTTTGCACGGACGGGTTTTGACCAGTGGAACTATCGACCCGGTCGTGTTAGGTCAGCCTATACGAACACTTTAGAGCAACATCCGGGCCAAACCCACAGTAAGATCCCCTCCGTGTAGACCCGACGCGTCCGTTTCCCCCCTTCAGGTGCTGGCGGCGCCGCCGTCCGTGTGAGGGGGCACACCCCGGAGACGCGTGCCGCCTCTTCGGACATGCCAGCACACCACCCCGCATGTATGAGGGCCCGGTGCGACGCTCGGGTGGCATTGCTACCCCCCACGGCCCCCGTCCCGCCTAACCCTGTAGCGTTTGACCACGGTATCTAACCCTTTGACTTTCCACGGACACATTTTAACCAGTGGAACTATCCAACCGGTCGTGTTAGGTCAGCCCATACGAACACTTTAGAGCAACATCCAGGCCAAACCCGCAGTAAGATCCCCTCCCTGTAGACCCGACGCGTCCATTTCCCCCCTTCAGGTGCCGGCGGCGCCGCCGTCCGTGTGAGGGGGCACACCCCGGAGACGCGTGCCGCCTCTTCGGACATGCCTGCACACCACCCCGCATGTATGAGGGCCCGGTGCGACGCTCGGGTGGCATTGCTACCCCCCACGGCCCCCGTCCCGCCTAACCCTGTAGAGTTTGACCACGGGATCTAGCCCTTTGACTTTGCACGGACGGGTTTTGACCAGTGGAACTATCGACCCGGTCGTGTTAGGTCAGCCTATACGAACACTTTAGAGCAACATCCGGGCCAAACCCACAGTAAGATCCCCTCCGTGTAGACCCGACGCGTCCGTTTCCCCCCTTCAGGTGCTGGCGGCGCCGCCGTCCGTGTGAGGGGGCACACCCCGGAGACGCGTGCCGCCTCTTCGGACATGCCAGCACACCACCCCGCATGTATGAGGGCCCGGTGCGACGCTCGGGTGGCATTGCTACCCCCCCCCCCCCCCCCGGCCCCCGTCCCGCCTAACCCTGTAGCATTTGACCACGGGATCTAGCCCTTTGACTTTGCACGGACGGGTTTTGACCAGTGGAACTATCGACCCGGTCGTGTTAGGTCAGCCTATACGAACACTTTAGAGCAACATCCGGGCCAAACCCACAGTAAGATCCCCTCCCTGTACACCCGATGTGTCCGTTTCCCCCCTTCAGGTGCCGGCGGCGGCGCCGTCCGTGTGAGGGGGCACACCCCGAAGACGCGTGCCGCTTCTTCGGACATGCCAGCACACCACCCCGCATGTATGAGGGCCTGGTGCGACGCTCGGGTGGCATTGCTACCCCCCAACGGCCCCCGTCCCGCCTAACCCTGTAGCGTTTGACCACGGGATCTAGCCCTTTGACTTTGCACGGACGGGTTTTGACCAGTGGAACTATCGACCCGGTCGTGTTAGGTCAGCCTATACGAACACTTTAGAGCAACATCCGGGCCAAACCCACAGTAAGACCCCCTCCGTGCAGACCCGACGCGTCCATTTCCCCCTCTAGGTGCCGGCGTCGGCGCCGTCCGTGTGAGGGGGCACACCCCGGAGACGCGTGCCGCCTCTTCGGACATGCCAGCACACCACCCCGCATGTATGAGGGCCCGGTGCGACGCTCGGGTGGCATTGCTACCCCCCCCCCCCCCACGGCCCCCGTCCCGCCTAACCCTGTAGCGTTTGACCACGGGATCTAGCCCTTTGACTTTGCACGGACGGGTTTTGACCAGTGGAACTATCGACCCGGTCTTGTTAGGTCAGCCTATACGAACACTTTAGAGCAACATCCGGGCCAAACCCACAGTAAGATCCCCTCCCTGTAGACCCGACGTGTCCGTTTCCCCCCTTCAGGTGCTGGCGGCGGCGCCGTCCGTGTGAGGGGGCACACCCCGGAGACGCGTGCCACCTCTTCGGACATGCCAGCACACCACCCCGCATGTATGAGGGCCCGGTGCGACGCTCGGGTGGCATTGCTACCCCCCCCCCACAGCCCCCGTCCCGCCTAACTCTGTAGCGTTTGACCACGGGATCTAACCCTTTGACTTTCCACGGACACATTTTAACCAGTGGAACTATCCACCCGGTCGTGTTAGGCCAGCCCATACGAACACTTTAGAGCAACATCCAGGCCAAACCCACAGTAAGATCCCCTCCCTGTAGACCCGACGCGTCCATTTCCCCCCTTCAGGTGCCGGCGGCGCCGCCGTCCGTGTGAGGGGGCACACCTCGGAGACGCGTGCCGCCTCTTCGGACATGCCTGCACACCACCCCGCATGTATGAGGGCCCGGTGCGACGCTCGGGTGGCATTGCTACCCCCCACGGCCCCCGTCCCGCCTAACCCTGTAGCGTTTGACCACGGGATCTAGCCCTTTGACTTTGCACGGACGGGTTTTGACCAGTGGAACTATCGACCCGGTCGTGTTAGGTCAGCCTATACGAACACTTTAGAGCAACATCCGGGCCAAACCCACAGTAAGATCCCCTCCGTGTAGACCCGACGCGTCCGTTTCCCCCCTTCAGGTGCTGGCGGCGCCGCCGTCCGTGTGAGGGGGCACACCCCGGAGACGCGTGCCGCCTCTTCGGACATGCCAGCACACCACCCCGCATGTATGAGGGCCCGGTGCGACGCTCGGGTGGCATTGCTACCCCCCACGGCCCCCGCCCCGCCTAACCCTGTAGCGTTTGACCACGGGATCTAGCCCTTTGACTTTGCACGGACGGGTTTTGACCAGTGGAACTATCCACCCGGTCTTGTTAGGTCAGCCTATACGAACACTTTAGAGCAACATCCGGGCCAAACCCACAGTAAGATCCCCTCCCTGTAGACCCGACGTGTCCGTTTCCCCCCTTCAGGTGCGGGCGGCGGCGCCGTCCGTGTGAGGGGGCACACCCCGGAGACGCGTGCCGCCTCTTCGGACATGCCAGCACACCACCCCGCATGTATGAGGGCCCGGTGCGACGCTCGGGTGGCATTGCTACCCCCCCCCACGGCCCCCTTCCCGCCTAACCCTGTAGCATTTGACCACGGGATCTAGCCCTTTGACTTTGCACGGACGGGTTTTGACCAGTGGAACTATCGACCCGGTCGTGTTAGGTCAGCCTATACGAACACTTTAGAGCAACATCCGGGCCAAACCCACAGTAAGATCCCCTCCCTGTACACCCGATGTGTCCGTTTCCCCCCTTCAGGTGCCGGCGGCGGCGCCGTCCGTGTGAGGGGGCACACCCCGAAGACGCGTGCCGCTTCTTCGGACATGCCAGCACACCACCCCGCATGTATGAGGGCCCGGTGCGACGCTCGGGTGGCATTGCTACCCCCCAACGGCCCCCGTCCCGCCTAACCCTGTAGCGTTTGACCACGGGATCTAGCCCTTTGACTTTGCACGGACGGGTTTTGACCAGTGGAACTATCGACCCGGTCGTGTTAGGTCAGCCTATACGAACACTTTAGAGCGACATCCGGGCCAAACCCACAGTAAGACCCCCTCCGTGCAGACCCGACGCGTCCGTTTCCCCCCTCCAGGTGCCGGCGTCGGCGCCGTCCGTGTGAGGGGGCACACCCCGGAGACGCGTGCCGCCTCTTCGGACATGCCTGCACACCACCCCGCATGTATGAGGGCCCGGTGCGACGCTCGGGTGGCATTGCTACCCCCCACGGCCCCCGTCCCGCCTAACCCTGTAGCGTTTGACCACGGGATCTAGCCCTTTGACTTTGCACGGACGCGTTTTGACCAGTGGAACTATCCACCCGGTCATGTTAGGTCAGCCCATACGAACACTTTAGAGCAACATCCGGGCCAAACCCACAGTAAGATCCCCTCCCTGTAGACCCGACGCGTCCGTTTCCCCCCTCCAGGTGCCCGCGTCGGTGCCGTCCGTGTGAGGGGGCACACCCCGGAGACGCGTGCCGCCTCTTCGGACATGCCAGCACACCACCCCGCATGTATGAGGGCCCGGTGCGAGGCTCGGGTGGCATTGCTACCCCCCCCCCCCCCACGGCCCCCGTCCCGCCTAACCCTGTAGCGTTTGACCACGGGATCTAGCCCTTTGACTTTGCACGGACACATTTTAACCAGTGGAACTATCCACCCGGTCGTGTTAGGTCAGCCCATACGAACACTTTAGAGCAACATCCAGGCCAAACCCACAGTAAGATCCCCTTCGTGTAGACACGACGCGTCCGTTTCCCCCTCCAGGTGCCGGCGTCGGCGCCGTCCGTGTGAGGGGGCATACCCCGGAGACGCGTGCCGCCTCTTCGGACATGCCAGCACACCACCCCGCATGTATGAGGGCCCGGTGCGATGCTCGGGTGGCATTGCTACCCCCCACGGCCCCCGTCCCGCCTAACCCTGTAGCGTTTGACCACGGGATCTAGCCCTTTGACTTTGCACGGACGGGTTTTGACCAGTGGAACTATCGACCCGGTCGTGTTAGGTCAGCCTATACGAACACTTTAGAGCAACATCCGGGCCAAAACCACAGTAAGATCCCCTCCGTGTAGACCCGACGCGTCCGTTTCCCCCCTTCAGGTGCCGGCGGCGCCGCCGTCCGTGTAAGGGGGCACACCCCGGAGACGCGTGCCGCCTCTTCGGACATGCCTGCACACCACCCCGCATGTATGAGGGCCCGGTGCGACGCTCGGGTGGCATTGCTACCCCCCACGGCCCCCGTCCCGCCTAACCCTGTAGCGTTTGACCACGGGATCTAGCCCTTTGACTTTGCACGGACGCGTTTTGACCAGTGGAACTATCCACCCGCTCATGTTAGGTCAGCCCATACGAACACTTTAGAGCAACATCCGGGCCAAACCCACAGTAAGATCCCCTCCCTGTAGACCCGACGCGTCCATTTCCCCCCTTCAGGTGCCGGCGGCGCCGCCGTCCGTGTGAGGGGGCACACCCCGGAGACGCGTGCCGCCTCTTCGGACATGCCTGCACACCACCCCGCATGTATGAGGGCCCGGTGCAACGCTCGGGTGGCATTGCTACCCCCCACGGCCCCCGTCCCGCCTAACCCTGTATCGTTTGACCACGGGATCTAGCCCTTTGACTTTGCACGGACGCGTTTTGACCAGTGGAACTATCCACCCGGTCATGTTAGGTCAGCCCATACGAACACTTTAGAGCAACATCCGGGCCAAACCCACAGTAAGATCCCCTTCCTGTAGACCCGACGCGTCCGTTTCCCCCCTCCAGGTGCCCGCGTCGGTGCCGTCCGTGTGAGGGGGCACACCCCGGAGACGCGTGCCGCCTCTTCGTACATGCCAGCACACCACCCCGCATGTATGAGGGCCCGGTGCGACGCTCGGGTGGCATTGCTACCCCCCCCCCCCCCACGGCCCCCGTCCCGCCTAACCCTGTAGCGTTTGACCACGGGATCTAGCCCTTTGACTTTGCACGGACACGTTTTAACCAGTGGAACTATCCACCCGGTCGTGTTAGGTCAGCCCATACGAACACTTTAGAGCAACATCCAGGCCAAACCCACAGTAAGATCCCCTTCGTGTAGACACAATGCGTCCGTTTCCCCCTCCAGGTGCCGGCGTCGGCGCCGTCCGTGTGAGGGGGCACACCCCGGAGACGTGTGCCGCCTCTTCGGACATGCCAGCACACCACCCCGCATGTATGAGGGCCCGGTGCGACGCTCGGGTGGCATTGCTACCCCCCACGGCCCCCGTCCCGCCTAACCCTGTAGCATTTGACCACGGGATCTAGCCCTTTGACTTTGCACGGACGGGTTTTGACCAGTGGAACTATCGACCCGGTCGTGTTAGGTCAGCCTATACGAACACTTTAGAGCAACATCCGGGCCAAACCCACAGTAAGATGCCCTCCGTGTAGACCCGACGCGTCCGTTTCCCCCCTTCAGGTGCCGGCGGCGCCGCCGTCCGTGTGAGGGGGCACACCCCGGAGACGCGTGCCGCCTCTTCGGACATGCCTGCACACCACCCCGCATGTATGAGGGCCCGGTGCGACGCTCGGGTGGCATTGCTACCCCCCACGGCCCCCGTCCCGCCTAACCCTGTAGCGTTTGACCACGGGATCTAGCCCTTTGACTTTGCACGGACGCGTTTTGACCAGTGGAACTATCCACCCGGTCATGTTAGGTCAGCCCATACGAACACTTTAGAGCAACATCCGGGCCAAACCCACAGTAAGATCCCCTCCCTGTAGACCCGACGCGTCCGTTTCCCCCCTCCAGGTGCCCGCTTCGGTGCCGTCCGTGTGAGGGGGCACACCCCGGAGACGCGTGCCGCCTCTTCGGACATGCCAGCACACCACCCCGCATGTATGAGGGCCCGGTGCGGCGCTCGGGTGGCATTGCTACCCCCCCCCCCCCACGGCCCCCGTCCCGCCTAACCCTGTAGCGTTTGACCACGGGATCTAGCCCTTTGACATTGCACGGACACGTTTTAACCAGTGGAACTATCCACCCGGTCGTGTTAGGTCAGCCCATACGAACACTTTAGAGCAACATCCAGGCCAAACCCACAGTAAGATCCCCTCCGTGTAGACCCGACGCGTCCGTTTCCCCCTCCAGGTGCCGGCGTCGGCGCCGTCCGTGTGAGGGGGCACACCCCGGAGACGCGTGCCGCCTCTTCGGGCATGCCAGCACACCACCCCGCATGTATGAGGGCCCGGTGCGACGCTCGGGTGGCATTGCTACCCCCCACGGCCCCCGTCCCGCCTAACACTGCAGCGTTTGACCACGGGATCTAGCCCTTTGACTTTGCACGGACGGGTTTTGACCAGTGGAACTATCGACCCGGTCGTGTTAGGTCAGCCTATACGAACACTTTAGAGCAACATGCGGGCCAAACCCACAGTAAGATCCCCTCCGTGTAGACCCGACGCGTCCGTTTCCCCCCTTCAGGTGCCGGCGGCGCCGCCGTCCGTGTGAGGGGGCACACCCCGGAGACGCGTGCCGCCTCGTCGGACATGCCAGCACACCACCCCGCATGTATGAGGGCCCGGTGCGATGCTCGGGTGGCATTGCTACCCCCCACGGCCCCCGTCCCGCCTAACCCTGTAGCGTTTGACCACGGGATCTAGCCCTTTGACCTTGCACGGACGCGTTTTGATCAGTGGAACTATCCACCCGGTCATGTTAGGTCAGCCCATACGAACACTTTAGAGCAACATCCGGGCCAAACCCACAGTAAGATCCCCTCCCTGTAGACCCGACGCGTCCGTTTCCCCCCTCCAGGTGCCCGCGTCGGCGCCGTCCGTGTGAGGGGGCACACCCCGGAGACGCGTGCCGCCTCTTCGGACATGCCAGCACACCACCCCGCATGTATGAGGGCCCGGTGCGACGCTCGGGTGGCATTGCTACCCCCCCCCCACGGCCCCCTTCCCGCCTAACCTTGTAGCATTTGACCACGGGATCTAGCCCTTTGACTTTGCACGGACGGGTTTTGACCAGTGGAACTATCGACCCGGTCATGTTAGGTCAGCCTATACGAACACTTTAGAGCAACATCCAGGCCAAACCCACAGTAAGATCCCCTCCCTGTACACCCGATGTGTCCGTTTCCCCCCTTCAGGTGCCGGCGGCGGCGCCGTCCGTGTGAGGGGGCACACCCCGGAGACGCGTGCCGCCTCTTCGGACATGCCAGCACACCACCCCGCATGTATGAGGGCCCGGTGCGACGCTCGGGTGGCATTGCTACCCCCCAACGGCCCCCGTCCCGCCTAACCCTGTAGCGTTTGACCACGGGATCTAGCCCTTTGACTTTGCACGGACGGGTTTTGACCAGTGGAACTATCGACCCGGTCGTGTTAGGTCAGCCTATGCGAACACTTTAGAGCAACATCCGGGCCAAACCCACAGTAAGACCCCCTCCGTGCAGACCCGACGCGTCCGTTTCCCCCCTCCAGGTGCCGGCGTCGGCGCCGTCCGTGTGAGGGGGCACACCCCGGAGACGCGTGCCGCCTCTTCGGACATGCCAGCACACCACCCCGCATGTATGAGGGCCCGGTGCGACGCTCGGGTGGCATTGCTACCCCCCCCCCCCCCACGGCCCCGGTCCCGCCTAACCCTGTAGCGTTTGACCACGGGATCTAGCCCTTTGACTTTGCACGGACGGGTTTTGACCAGTGGAACTATCGACCCGGTCTTGTTAGGTCAGCCTATACGAACACTTTAGAGCAACATCCGGGCCAAACCCACAGTAAGATCCCCTCCCTGTAGACCCGACGTGTCCGTTTCCCCCCTTCAGGTGCTGGCGGCGGCGCCGTCCCTGTGAGGGGGCACACCCCGGAGACACGTGCCGCCTCTTCGGACATGCCAGCACACCACCCCGCATGTATGAGGGCCCGGTGCGACGCTCGGGTGGCATTGCTACCCCCCCCCACGGCCCCCGTCCCGCCTAACCCTGTAGCGTTTGACCACGGGATCTAACCCTTTGACTTTCCACGGACACGTTTTAACCAGTGGAACTATCCACCCGGTCGTGTTAGGTCAGCCCATACGAACACTTTAGAGCAACATCCAGGCCAAACCCACAGTAAGATCCCCTCCCTATAGACCCGACCCGTCCATTTCCCCCCTTCAGGTGCCGGCGGCGCCGCCGTCCGTGTGAGGGGGCACACCCCGGAGACGCGTGCCGCCTCTTCGAACATGCCTGCACACCACCCTGCATGTATGAGGGCCCGGTGCGACGCTCGGGTGGCATTGCTACCCCCACGGCCCCCGTCCCGCCTAACCCTGTATCGTTTGACCACGGGATCTAGCCCTTTGACTTTGCACGGACGCGTTTTGATCAGTGGAACTATCCACCCGGTCATGTTAGGTCAGCCCATACGAACACTTTAGAGCAACATCCGGGCCAAACCCACAGTAAGATCCCCTCCCTGTAGACCCGACGCGTCCGTTTCCCCCCTCCAGGTGCCCGCGTCGGTGCCGTCCGTGTGAGGGGGCACACCCCGGAGACGCGTGCCGCCTCTTCGGACATGCCTGCACACCACCCTGCATGTATGAGGGCCCGGTGCGACGCTCGGGTGGCATTGCTACCCCCACGGCCCCCGTCCCGCCTAACCCTGTAGCGTTTGACCACGGGATCTAGCCCTTTGACTTTGCACGGACACGTTTTAACCAGTGGAACTATCCACCCGGTCGTGTTAGGTCAGCCCATACGAACACTTTAGAGCAACATCCAGGCCAAACCCACAGTAAGATCCCCTTCGTGTAGACACAATGCGTCCGTTTCCCCCTCCAGGTGCCGGCGTCGGCGCCGTCCGTGTGAGGGGGCACACCCCGGAGACGTGTGCCGCCTCTTCGGACATGCCAGCACACCACCCCGCATGTATGAGGGCCCGGTGCGACGCTCGGGTGGCATTGCTACCCCCCACGGCCCCCGTCCCGCCTAACCCTGTAGCATTTGACCACGGGATCTAGCCCTTTGACTTTGCACGGACGGGTTTTGACCAGTGGAACTATCGACCCGGTCGTGTTAGGTCAGCCTATACGAACACTTTAGAGCAACATCCGGGCCAAACCCACAGTAAGATGCCCTCCGTGTAGACCCGACGCGTCCGTTTCCCCCCTTCAGGTGCCGGCGGCGCCGCCGTCCGTGTGAGGGGGCACACCCCGGAGACGCGTGCCGCCTCTTCGGACATGCCTGCACACCACCCCGCATGTATGAGGGCCCGGTGCGACGCTCGGGTGGCATTGCTACCCCCCACGGCCCCCGTCCCGCCTAACCCTGTAGCGTTTGACCACGGGATCTAGCCCTTTGACTTTGCACGGACGCGTTTTGACCAGTGGAACTATCCACCCGGTCATGTTAGGTCAGCCCATACGAACACTTTAGAGCAACATCCGGGCCAAACCCACAGTAAGATCCCCTCCCTGTAGACCCGACGCGTCCGTTTCCCCCCTCCAGGTGCCCGCTTCGGTGCCGTCCGTGTGAGGGGGCACACCCCGGAGACGCGTGCCGCCTCTTCGGACATGCCAGCACACCACCCCGCATGTATGAGGGCCCGGTGCGGCGCTCGGGTGGCATTGCTACCCCCCCCCCCACGGCCCCCGTCCCGCCTAACCCTGTAGCGTTTGACCACGGGATCTAGCCCTTTGACATTGCACGGACACGTTTTAACCAGTGGAACTATCCACCCGGTCGTGTTAGGTCAGCCCATACGAACACTTTAGAGCAACATCCAGGCCAAACCCACAGTAAGATCCCCTCCGTGTAGACCCGACGCGTCCGTTTCCCCCTCCAGGTGCCGGCGTCGGCGCCGTCCGTGTGAGGGGGCACACCCCGGAGACGCGTGCCGCCTCTTCGGGCATGCCAGCACACCACCCCGCATGTATGAGGGCCCGGTGCGACGCTCGGGTGGCATTGCTACCCCCCACGGCCCCCGTCCCGCCTAACACTGCAGCGTTTGACCACGGGATCTAGCCCTTTGACTTTGCACGGACGGGTTTTGACCAGTGGAACTATCGACCCGGTCGTGTTAGGTCAGCCTATACGAACACTTTAGAGCAACATGCGGGCCAAACCCACAGTAAGATCCCCTCCGTGTAGACCCGACGCGTCCGTTTCCCCCCTTCAGGTGCCGGCGGCGCCGCCGTCCGTGTGAGGGGGCACACCCCGGAGACGCGTGCCGCCTCGTCGGACATGCCAGCACACCACCCCGCATGTATGAGGGCCCGGTGCGATGCTCGGGTGGCATTGCTACCCCCCACGGCCCCCGTCCCGCCTAACCCTGTAGCGTTTGACCACGGGATCTAGCCCTTTGACCTTGCACGGACGCGTTTTGATCAGTGGAACTATCCACCCGGTCATGTTAGGTCAGCCCATACGAACACTTTAGAGCAACATCCGGGCCAAACCCACAGTAAGATCCCCTCCCTGTAGACCCGACGCGTCCGTTTCCCCCCTCCAGGTGCCCGCGTCGGCGCCGTCCGTGTGAGGGGGCACACCCCGGAGACGCGTGCCGCCTCTTCGGACATGCCAGCACACCACCCCGCATGTATGAGGGCCCGGTGCGACGCTCGGGTGGCATTGCTACCCCCCCCCCACGGCCCCCTTCCCGCCTAACCTTGTAGCATTTGACCACGGGATCTAGCCCTTTGACTTTGCACGGACGGGTTTTGACCAGTGGAACTATCGACCCGGTCATGTTAGGTCAGCCTATACGAACACTTTAGAGCAACATCCAGGCCAAACCCACAGTAAGATCCCCTCCCTGTACACCCGATGTGTCCGTTTCCCCCCTTCAGGTGCCGGCGGCGGCGCCGTCCGTGTGAGGGGGCACACCCCGGAGACGCGTGCCGCCTCTTCGGACATGCCAGCACACCACCCCGCATGTATGAGGGCCCGGTGCGACGCTCGGGTGGCATTGCTACCCCCCAACGGCCCCCGTCCCGCCTAACCCTGTAGCGTTTGACCACGGGATCTAGCCCTTTGACTTTGCACGGACGGGTTTTGACCAGTGGAACTATCGACCCGGTCGTGTTAGGTCAGCCTATGCGAACACTTTAGAGCAACATCCGGGCCAAACCCACAGTAAGACCCCCTCCGTGCAGACCCGACGCGTCCGTTTCCCCCCTCCAGGTGCCGGCGTCGGCGCCGTCCGTGTGAGGGGGCACACCCCGGAGACGCGTGCCGCCTCTTCGGACATGCCAGCACACCACCCCGCATGTATGAGGGCCCGGTGCGACGCTCGGGTGGCATTGCTACCCCCCCCCCCCCCACGGCCCCGGTCCCGCCTAACCCTGTAGCGTTTGACCACGGGATCTAGCCCTTTGACTTTGCACGGACGGGTTTTGACCAGTGGAACTATCGACCCGGTCTTGTTAGGTCAGCCTATACGAACACTTTAGAGCAACATCCGGGCCAAACCCACAGTAAGATCCCCTCCCTGTAGACCCGACGTGTCCGTTTCCCCCCTTCAGGTGCTGGCGGCGGCGCCGTCCCTGTGAGGGGGCACACCCCGGAGACACGTGCCGCCTCTTCGGACATGCCAGCACACCACCCCGCATGTATGAGGGCCCGGTGCGACGCTCGGGTGGCATTGCTACCCCCCCCCACGGCCCCCGTCCCGCCTAACCCTGTAGCGTTTGACCACGGGATCTAACCCTTTGACTTTCCACGGACACGTTTTAACCAGTGGAACTATCCACCCGGTCGTGTTAGGTCAGCCCATACGAACACTTTAGAGCAACATCCAGGCCAAACCCACAGTAAGATCCCCTCCCTATAGACCCGACCCGTCCATTTCCCCCCTTCAGGTGCCGGCGGCGCCGCCGTCCGTGTGAGGGGGCACACCCCGGAGACGCGTGCCGCCTCTTCGAACATGCCTGCACACCACCCTGCATGTATGAGGGCCCGGTGCGACGCTCGGGTGGCATTGCTACCCCCACGGCCCCCGTCCCGCCTAACCCTGTATCGTTTGACCACGGGATCTAGCCCTTTGACTTTGCACGGACGCGTTTTGATCAGTGGAACTATCCACCCGGTCATGTTAGGTCAGCCCATACGAACACTTTAGAGCAACATCCGGGCCAAACCCACAGTAAGATCCCCTCCCTGTAGACCCGACGCGTCCGTTTCCCCCCTCCAGGTGCCCGCGTCGGTGCCGTCCGTGTGAGGGGGCACACCCCGGAGACGCGTGCCGCCTCTTCGGACATGCCAGCACACCACCCCGCATGTATGAGGGCCCGGTGCGACGCTCGGGTGGCATTGCTACCCCCCCTCCCCCCCCACGGCCCCCGTCCCGCCTAACCCTGTAGCGTTTGACCACGGGATCTAGCCCTTTGACTTTGCACGGACACGTTTTAACCAGTGGAACTATCCACCCGGTCGTGTTAGGTCAGCCCATACGAACACTTTAGAGCAACATCCAGGCCAAACCCACAGTAAGATCCCCTCCGTGTAGACCCGACGCGTCCGTTTCCCCCTCCAGGTGCCGGCGTCGGCGCCGTCCGTGTGAGGGGGCACACCCCGGAGACGCGTGCCGCCTCTTCGGACATGCCAGCACACCACCCCGCATGTATGAGGGCCCGGTGCTACGCTCGGGTGGCATTGCTACCCCCCACGGCCCCCGTCCCGCCTAACCCTGTAGCGTTTGACCACGGGATCTAGCCCTTTGACCTTGCACGGACGCGTTTTGACCAGTGGAACTATCCACCCGGTCATGTTAGGTCAGCCCATACGAACACTTTAGAGCAACATCCGGGCCAAACCCACAGTAAGATCCCCTCCCTGTAGACCCGACGCGTCCGTTTCCCCCCTCTAGGTGCCCGCGTCGGCGCCGTCCGTGTGAGGGGGCACACCCCGGAGACGCGTGCCGCCTCTTCGGACATGCCAGCACACCACCCCGCATGTATGAGGGCCCAGTGGGACGCTCGGGTGGCATTGCTACCCCCCCATGGCCCCCTTCCCGCCTAACCCTGTAGCATTTGACCACGGGATCTAGCCCTTTGACTTTGCACGGACGGGTTTTGACCAGTGGAACTATCGACCCGGTCGTGTTAGGTCAGCCTATACGAACACTTTAGAGAAACATCCGGGCCAAACCCACAGTAAGATCCCCTTCCTGTACACCCGATGTGTCCGTTTCCCCCCTTCAGGTGCCGGCGGCGGCGCCGTCCGTGTGAGGGGGCACACCCCGGAGACGCGTGCCGCCTCTTCGGACATGCCAGCACACCACCCCGCATGTATGAGGGCCCGGTGCGACGCTCGGGTGGCATTGCTACCCCCCAACGGCCCCGTCCCGCCTAACCATGTAGCGTTTGACCACGGGATCTAGCCCTTTGACTTTGCACGGACGGGTTTTGACCAGTGGAACTATCGACCCGGTCATGTTAGGTCAGCCTATACGAACACTTTAGAGCAACATCCGGGCCAAACCCACAGTAAGACCCCCTCCGTGCAGACCCGACGCGTCCGTTTCCCCCCTCCAGGTGCCGGCGTCGGCGCCGTCCGTGTGAGGGGGCACACCCCGGAGACGCGTGCCGCCTCTTCGGACATGCCAGCACACCACCCCGCATGTATGAGGGCCCGATGCGACGCTCGGGTGGCATTGCTACCCCCCCCCCCCCCCCACGGCCCCCGTCCCGCCTAACCCTGTAGCGTTTGACCACGGGATCTAGCCCTTTGACTTTGCACGGACGGGTTTTGACCAGTGGAACTATCGACCCGGTCTTGTTAGGTCAGCCTATACGAACACTTTAGAGCAACATCCGGGCCAAACCCACAGTAAGATCCCCTCCCTGTAGACCCGACGTGTCCGTTTCCCCCCTTCAGGTGCTGGCGGCGGCGCCGTCCGTGTGAGGGGGCACACCCCGGAGACGCGTGCCGCCTCTTCGGACATGCCAGCACACCACCCCGCATGTATGAGGGCCCGGTGCGATGCTCGGGTGGCATTGCTACCCCCCCCCCACGGCCCCCGTCCCGCCTAACCCTGTAGCGTTTGACCACGGGATCTAACCCTTTGACTTTCCACGGACACGTTTTAACCAGTGGAACTATCCACCCGGTCGTGTTAGGTCAGCCCATACGAACACTTTAGAGCAACATCCAGGCCAAACCCACAGTAAGATCCCCTCCCTGTAGACCCGACGCGTCCATTTCCCCCCTTCAGGTGGCGGCGGCGCCGCCGTCGGTGTGAGGGGGCACACCCCGGAGACGCGTGCCGCCTCTTCGGACATGCCTGCACACCACCCCGCATGTATGAGGGCCCGGTGCGACGCTCGGGTGGCATTGCTACCCACCACGGCCCCCGTCCCGCCTAACCCTATAGCGTTTGACCACGGGATCTAGCCCTTTGACTTTGCACGGACGCGTTTTGACCAGTGGAACTATCCACCCGGTCATGTTAGGTCAGCCCATACGAACACTTTAGAGCAACATCCGGGCCAAACCCACAGTAAGATCCCCTCCCTGTAGACCCGACGCGTCCGTTTCCCCCCTCCAGGTGCCCGCGTCGGCGCCGTCCGTGTGAGGGGGCACACCCCGGAGACGCGTGCCGCCTCTTCAGACATGGCAGCACACCACCCCGCATGTATGAGGGCCCGGTGCGATGCTCGGGTGGCATTGCTACCCCCCACGGCCCCCGTCCCGCCTAACCCTGTAGCGTTTGACCACGGGATCTAGCCCTTTGACTTTGCACGGACGGGTTTTGACCAGTGGAACTATCGACCCGGTCGTGTTAGGTCAGCCTATACGAACACTTTAGAGCAACATCCGGGCCAAACCCACAGTAAGATCCCCTCCGTGTAGACCCGACGCGTCCGTTTCCCCCCTTCAGGTGCCGGCGACGCCGCCGTCCATGTGAGGGGGCGCACCCCGGAGACACGTGCCGCCTCTTCGGACATGCCTGCACACCACCCCGCATGTATGAGGGCCCGGTGCGACGCTCGGGTGGCATTGCTACCCCCCACGGCCCCCGTCCCGCCTAACCCTGTAGCATTTGACCACGGGATCTAGCCCTTTGACCTTGCACGGACGCGTTTTGACCAGTGGAACTATCCACCCGGTCATGTTAGGTCAGCCCATACGAACACTTTAGAGCAACATCCGGGCCAAACCCACAGTAAGATCCCCTCCCTGTAGACCCGACGCGTCCGTTTCCCCCCTCCAGGTGCCCGCGTCGGCGCCGTCCGTGTGAGGGGGCACACCCCGGAGACGCGTGCCGCCTCTTCGGACATGCCAGCACACCACCCCGCATGTATGAGGGCCCGGTGCGATGCTCGGGTGGCATTCCTCCCCCCCCCCACGGCCCCCTTCCCGCCTAACCCTGTAGCATTTGACCAAGGGATCTAGCCCTTTGACTTTGCACGGACGGGTTTTGACCAGTGGAACTATCGACCCGGTCGTGTTAGGTCAGCCTATACGAACACTTTAGAGCAACATCCGGGCCAAACCCACAGTAAGATCCCCTCCCTATACACCCGATGTGTCCGTTTCCCCCCTTCAGGTGCCGGCGGCGGCGCCGTCCGTGTGAGGGGGCACACCCCGGAGACGCGTGCCGCCTCTTCGGACATGCCAGCACACCACCCCGCATGTATGAGGGCCCGGTGCGACGCTCGGGTGGCATTGCTACCCCCCAAAGGCCCCCGTCCCGCCTAACCCTGTAGCGTTTGACCACGAGATCTAGCCCTTTGACTTTGCACGGACGGGTTTTGACAAGTGGAACTAGAGACCCGGTCGTGTTAGGTCAGTCCATACGAACACTTTAGAGCAACATCCGGGCCAAACCCACAGTAAGATCCCCTCCGTGTAGACCCGACGCGTCCATTTCCCCCTCCAGGTGCCGGCGTCGGCGCCGTCCGTGTGAGGGGGCACACCCCGGAGACGCGTGACGCCTCTTCGGACATGCCAGCACACCACCCCGCATGTATGAGGGCCCGGTGCGACGCTCGGGTGGCATTGCTACCCCCCCCCCCCCCCCCCCCCGCGGCCCCCGTCCCGCCTAACCCTGTAGCATTTGACCACGGGATCTAGCCCTTTGACTTTGCACGGACACGTTTTAACCAGTGGAACTATCCACCCGGTCGTGTTAGGTCAGCCCATATGAAGACTTTAGAGCAACATCCAGGCCAAACCCACAGTAAGATCCCCTCCCTGTACACCCGACGCATCCATTTCCCCCCTTCAAGTGCCGGCGGCGGCGCCGTCCGTGTGAGGGGGCACACACCAGAGACGCGTGCCGCCTCTTCGGACATGCCTGCACACCACCCCGCATGTATGAGGGCCCGGTGCGACGCTCGGGTGGCATTGCTACCCCCCACGGCCCCTGTCCCGCCTAACCCTGTAGCGTTTGACCACGGGATCTAGCCCTTTGACTTTGCACGGACGGGATTTGACCAGTGGAACTATCGACCCGGTCGTGTTAGGTCATCCTATACGAACACTTTAGAGCAACATCCAGGCCAAACCCACAGTAAGATCCCCTCCCTGTAGACCCGACGTATCCGTTTCCCCCCTTCAGGTGCCGGCGGCGGCGCCGTCCGTGTGAGGGGGCACACCCCGGAGATGCGTGCCGCCTCTTCGGACATGCCAGCACACCACCCCGCATGTATGAGGGCCCGGTGCGACGCTCGGGTGGCATTGCTACCCCCCAACGGCCCCCGTCCCGCCTAACCCTGTAGCGTTTGACCACGGGATCTAGCCCTTTGACTTTGCACGGACGGGTTTTGACCAGTGGAACTATCGACCCGGTCGTGTTAGGTCAGCCCATATGAACACTTTAGAGCAACATCCGGGCCAAACCCACAGTAAGATCCCCTCCGTGTAGACCCGACGCGTCCGTTTCCCCCTCCAGGTGCCGGCGTCGGCGCCGTCCGTGTGAGGGGGCACACCCCGGAGACGCGTGCCGCCTCTTCGGACATGCCAGCACACCACCCCGCATGTATGAGGGCCCGGTGCGACGCTCGGGTGGCATTGCTACCCCCCCCCCCCCCCACGGCCCCCGTCCCGCCTAACCCTGTAGCGTTTGATCACGGGATCTAGCCCTTTGACTTTGCACGGACACGTTTTAACCAGTGGAACTATCCACCCGGTCGTGTTAGGTCAGCCCATACGAACACTTTAGAGCAACATCCAGGCCAAACCCACAGTAAGATCCCCTCCCTGTAGACCCGACGCGTTCATTTCCCCCCTTCAGGTGCTGGCGGCGGCGCCGTCCGTGTGAGGGGGCACACCCCGGAGACGCGTGCCGCCTCTTCGGACATGCCTGCACACCACCCCGCATGTATGAGGGCCCGGTGCGACGCTCGGGTGGCATTGCTACCCCCCACGGCCCCCATCCCGCCTAACCCTGTAGCGTTTGACCACGGGATCTAGCCCTTTGACTTTGCACGGACGCGTTTTGACCAGTGGAACTATCCACCCGGTCGTGTTAGGTCAGCCCATACGAACACTTTAGAGCAACATCCTGGCCAAACCCACAGTAAGATCCCCTCCCTGTAGATCCGACGCGTCCGTTTGCCCCCTTCAGGTGCCGGCGGCGGCGCCGTCCGTGTGAGGGGGCACACCCCGGAGACGCGTGCCGCCTCTTCGGACATACCAGCACACCACCCCGCATGTATGAGGGCCCGGTGCTACGCTCGGGTGGCATTGCTACCCCCCCACGGCCCCAGTCCCGCCTAACCCTGTAGCGTTTGACCACGGGATCTAGCCCTTTGACTTTGCACGGACGGGTTTTAACCAGTGGAACTATCCACCCGGTCTTGTTAGGTCAGCCCATACAAACACTTTAGAGCAACATCCGGGCCAAACCCACAGTAAGATCCCCTCCCTGTAGACCCGACGCGTCCGTTTCCCCCCTTTAGGTGCCGGCGGCGGCGCCGTCCGTGTGAGGGGGCACACCCCGGAGACGCGTGCCGCCTCTTCGGACATGCCAGCACACCACCCCGCATGTATGAGGGCCCAGTGCGACGCTCGGGTGGCATTGCTACCCCCACGACCCCGTCCCGCCTAACCCTGTAGCGTTTGACCACGGGATCTAGCCCTTTGACTTTGCATGGACGGGTTTTAACCAGTGGAACTATCCACCCGGTCGTGTTAGGTCAGCCGATACGAACACTTTAGAGCAACATCCGGGCCAAACCCACAGTAAGATCCCCTCCCTGTAGACCCGACGCGTCCGTTTCCCCCCTCCAGGTGCCGGCGGCGGCGCCGTCCGTGTAAGGGGGCACACCCCGGAGACGCGTGCCGCCTCTTCGGAGATGCCAGCACACCATCCCGCATGTATGAGGACCCGGTGCGACGCTCGGGTGGCATTGCTACCCCCCCCCCACACGGCCCCCGTCCCGCCTAACCCTGTAGCGTTTGACCACGGGATCTAGCCCTTTGACTTTGCACGGACGGGTTTTGACCAGTGGAACTATCGACCCGGTCGTGTTAAGTCAGCCTATACGAACACTTTAGAGCAACATCCGGGCCAAACCCACAGTAAGATCCCCTCCATGTAGACCCGACGCGTCCGTTTCCCCCCTCCAAGTGCCGGCGGCGGCGCCGTCCGTGTGAGGGGGCACACCCCGGAGACGCGTGCCGCCTCTTCGGACATGCCAGCACACCACCCCGCATGTATGAGGGCCCGGTGCGACGCTCGGGTGGCATTGCTACCCCCCCACGACCCCCGTCCCGCCTAACCCTGTAGCGTTTGACCACGGGATCTAGCCCTTTGACTTTGCACGGACGGGTTTTGACCAGTGGAACTATCCACCAGGTCGTGTTAGGTCAGCCCATACGAACACTTTAGAGCAACATCCGGGCCAAACCCACAGTAAGATCCCCTCCCTGTAGACCCGACGCGTCCGTTTCCCCCCTTCAGGTGCCGACGGCGGCGCCGTCCGTGTGAGGGGGCACACCCCGGAGACGCGTGCCGCCTCTTCGGACATGCCAGCACACCACCCCGCATGTATGAGGGCCCGGTGCGACGCTCGGGTGGCATTGCTACCCCCCCCCCCCCACGGCCCCCGTCCCGCCTAACCCTGTAGCGTTTGACCACGGGATCTAGCCCTTTGACTTTGCACGGACGGGTTTTAACCAGTGGAACTATCCAACCGGTCTTGTTAGGTCAGCCCATACGAACACTTTAGAGCAACATCCGGGCCAAACCCACAGTAAGATCCCCTCCCTGTAGACCCAACGCGTCCGTTTCCCCCCTTCAGGTGCCGGCGGCGTCGCCGTCCGTGTGAGGGGGCACCCCCCGGAGACGCGTGCCGCCTCTTCGGACATGCCAGCACACCACCCCGCATGTATGAGGGCCCGGTGCGACGCTTGGGTGGCATTGCTACCCCCCACGGCCCCCGTCCCGCCTAACCCTGTAGCGTTTGACCACGGGATCTAGCCCTTTGACTTTGCACGGACGGGTTTTGACCAGTGGAACTATCCACCAGGTCGTGTTAGGTCAGCCCATACGAACACTTTAGAGCAACATCCGGGCCAAACCCACAGTAAGATCCCCTCCCTGTAGACCCGACGCGTCCGTTTCCCCCCTTCAGGTGCCGACGGCGGCGCCGTCCGTGTGAGGGGGCACACCCCGGAGACGCGTGCCGCCTCTTCGGACATGCCAGCACACCACCCCGCATGTATGAGGGCCCGGTGCGACGCTCGGGTGGCATTGCTACCCCCCCCCCCCCCCACGGCCCCCGTCCCGCCTAACCCTGTAGCGTTTGACCACGGGATCTAGCCCTTTGACTTTGCACGGACGGGTTTTAACCAGTGGAACTATCCACCCGGTCTTGTTAGGTCAGCCCATACGAACACTTTAGAGCATCATCCGGGCCAAACCCACAGTAAGATCCCCTCCCTGTAGACCCAACGCGTCCGTTTCCCCCCTTCAGGTGCCGGCGGCGTCGCCGTCCGTGTGAGGGGGCACCCCCCGGAGACGCGTGCCGCCTCTTCGGACATGCCAGCACACCACCCCACATGTATGAGGGCCCGGTGCGACGCTTGGGTGGCATTGCTACCCCCCACGGCCCCCGTCCCGCCTAACCCTGTAGCGTTTGACCACGGGATCTAGCCCTTTGACTTTGCACGGACGGGTTTTGACCAGTGGAACTATACACCCGGTCGTGTTAGGTCAGCCCATACAAACACTTTAGAGCAACATCCGGGCCAAACCCACAGTAAGATCACCTCCCTGTAGACCCGACGTATCCGTTTCCCCCCTTCAGGTGCCGGCGGCGGCGCCGTCCGTGTGAGGGGGCACACCCCGGAGACGCGTGCCGCCTCTTCGGACATGCCAGCACACCACACCGCATGTATGAGGGCCCGGTGTGACGCTCGGGTGGCATTGCTACCCCCCAACGGCCCCCGTCCCGCCTAACCCTGTAGCGTTTGACCACGGGATCTAGCCCTTTGACTTTGCACGGACGGGTTTTGACCAGTGGAACTATCGACCCGGTCGTGTTAGGTCAGCCCATACGAACACTTTAGAGCAACATCCGGGCCAAACCCACAGTAAGATCCCCTCCGTGTAGACCCGACGCGTCCGTTTCCCCCTCCAGGTGCCGGCGTCGGCGCCGTCCGTGTGAGGGGGCACACCCCGGAGACGCGTGCCGCCTCTTCGGACATGCCAGCACACCACCCCGCATATATGAGGGCCCGGTGCGATGCTCGGGTGGCATTGCTACCCCCCCCCCCCCACGGCCCCCGTCCCGCCTAACCCTGTAGCGTTTGACCACGGGATCTAGCCCTTTGAGTTTGCACGGACGCGTTTTGACCAGTGGAACTATCCACCCGGTCATGTTAGGTCAGCCCATACGAACACTTTAGAGCAACATCCGGGCCAAACCCACAGTAAGATCCCCTCCCTGTAGACCCGACGCGTCCGTTTCCCCCCTCCAGGTGCCGGCGGCGGCGCCGTCCGTGTGAGGGGGCACTCCTCGGAGACGCGTGCCGCCTCTTCGGACATGCCAGCACACCATCCCGCATGTATGAGGGCCCGGTGCGACGCTCGGGTGGCATTGCTACCCCCCCCCCCCACGGCCCCCGTCCCGCCTAACCCTGTAGCGTTTGACCACGGGATCTAGCCCTTTGACTTTGCACGGACGGGTTTTGACCAGTGGAACTATCGACCCGGTCGTGTTAGGTTAGCCTATACGAACACTTTAGAGCAACATCCGGGCCAAACCCACAGTAAGATCCCCTCCATGCAGACCCGACGCGTCCGTTTCCCCCCTCCAAGTGCCGGCGGCGGCGCCGTTCGTGTGAGGGGCCACACCCCGGAGACGCGTGCCGCCTCTTCGGACATGCCAGCACACCACCCCGCATGTATGAGGGCCCGGTGCGACGCTCGGGTGGCATTGCTACCCCCCCCCCCCCCCCGCCACGGCCCCCGTCCCGCCTAACCCTGTAGCGTTTGACCACGGGATCTAGCCCTTTGACTTTGCACGAACGGGTTTTGACCAGTGGAACTATCCACCCGGTCGTGTTGGGTCAGCCCATACGAACACTTTAGAGCAACATCCGGGCCAAACCCACAGTAAGATCCCCTCCCTGTAGACCCGACGCATCCGTTTCCCCCCTTCAGGTGCCGGCGGCGGCGCCGTCCGTGTGAGGGGGCACACCCCGGAGACGCGTGCCGCCTCTTCGGACATGCCAGCACACCACCCCGCATGTATGAGGGCCCGGTGCGACGCTCGGGTGGCATTGCTACCCCCCACGGCCCCCGTCCCGCCTAACCCTATAGCGTTTGACCACGGGATCTAGCCCTTTGACTTTGCACGGACGGGTTTTGACCAGTGGAACTGTCGACCCGGTCATGTTAGGTCAGCCCATACGAACACTTTAGAGCAACATCCGGGCCAAACCCACAGTAAGATCCCCTCCCTGTAGACCCGACGCGTCCGTTTCCCCCTTCCAGGTGCCGGCGTCGGCGCCGTCCGTGTCAGGGGGCACACCCCGGAGACGCGTGCCGCCTCTTCGGACATGACAGCACACCACCCCGCATGTATGAGGGCCCGGTGCAACGCTCGGGTGGCATTGCTACCCCCCCCCCCCCCCACGGCCCCCGTCCCGCCTAACCCTGTAGCGTTTGACCACGGGATCTAGCCCTTTGACTTTGCACGGACACGTTTTAACCAGTGGAACTATCCACCCGGTCGTGTTAGGTCAGCCCATACGAACACTTTAGAGCAACATCCAGGCCAAACCCACAGTAAGATCCCCTCCCTGTAGACCCGACGCGTCCGTTTCCCCCCTTCAGGTGCCAGCGGCGGCGCCGTCCGTGTGAGGGGGCACACCCCGGAGATGCGTGCCGCCTCTTCGGACATGTCAGCACACCATCCCGCATGTATGTGGGCCTGGTGCGACGCTCGGGTGGCATTGCTACCCCCCCCCCCCCACGGCCCCCGTCCCGCCTAACCCTGTAGCGTTTGACCACGGGATCTAGCCCTTTGACTTTGCACGAACGGGTTTTGACCAGTGGAACTATCCACCTGGTCGTGTTAGGTCAGCCCATACGAACACTTTAGAGCAACATCCGGGCCAAACCCAAAGTAAGATCCCCTCCCTGTAGACCCGACGCGTCCGTTTCCCCCCTCCAGGTGCCGGCGGCGGCGTCGTCCGTGTGAGGGGGCACACCCCGTAGACGCGTGCCGCCTCTTCGAACATGCCAGCACACCATCCCGCATGTATGAGGGCCCGGTGCGACGCTCGGGTGGCATTGCTACCCCCCCCCACGGCCCCCGTCCCGCCTAACCCTGTAGCGTTTGACCACGGGATCTAACCCTTTGACTTTGCACGGACGGGTTTTGACCAGTGGAACTATCGACCCGGTCGTGTTAGGGCAGCCTATACGAACACTTTAGAGCAACATCCGGGCCAAACCCACATTAAGATCCCCTCTGTCTAGACCCGACGCGTCCGTTTCCCCCCTCCAGGTACCGGCGTCGGTGACGTCTGTGTGAGGGGGCACACCCCGGAGACGCGTGCCGCCTCTTCGGACATGCCAGCACACCATCCCGCATGTATGAGGGCCCGGTGCGACGCTCGGGTGGCATTGCTACCCACCCACGGCCCCCGTCCCGCCTAACCTTGTAGCGTTTGACCACGGTATCTAGCCCTTTGACTTTGCACGGACGGGTTTTGACCAGTGGAACTATCCACCCGGTCGTGTTAGGTCAGCCCATACGAACACTTTAGAACAACATCCAGGCCAAACCCACAGTAAGATCCCCTCCCTGTAGACCCGACGCGTCCATTTCCCCCCTTCAGGTGCCGGCGGCGCCGCCGTCCGTGTGAGGGGGCACACCCCGGAGACGCGTGCCGCCTCTTCGGACATGCCTGCACACCACCCCGCATGTATGAGGGCCCGATGCGACGCTCGGGTGGCATTGCTACCCCCCACGGCCCCCGTCCCGCCTAACCCTGTAGCGTTTGACCACGGGATCTAGCCCTTTGACTTTGCACGGACACGTTTTGACCAGTGGAACTATCCACCCGGTCGTGTTAGGTCAGCCCATACGAACACTTTAGAGCAACATCCGGGCCAAACCCACAGTAAGATCCCCTCCCTGTAGACCCGACGCGTCCGTTTCCCCCCTTCAGGTGCCGGCGGCGGCGCCGTCCGTGTGAGGGGGCACACCCCGGAGACGCGTGCCGCCTCTTCGGACATACCAGCACACCACCCCGCATGTATGAGGGCCCGGTGCTACGCTCGGGTGGCATTGCTACCCCCCCCCCCCACGGCCCCCGTCCCGCCTAACCCTGTAGCGTTTGACCACGGGATCTAGCCCTTTGACTTTGCACGGACGGGTTTTAACCAGTGGAACTATCCACCCGGTCTTGTTAGGTCAGCCCATACGAACACTTTAGAGCAACATCCGGGCCAAACCCACAGTAAGATCCCCTCCCTGTAGACCCGACGCGTCCGTTTCCCCCCTCCACGTGCCGCCGGCGGCGCCGTCCGTGTGAGGGGGCACACCCCGGAGACGCATGCCGCCTCTTCGGACATGCCAGCACACCACCCCGCATGTATGAGGGCCCGGTGCGACGCTCGGGTGGCATTGCTAGCCCCCCCCCCCTCCCGACGGCCCCCGTCCCGCCTAACCCTGTAGCGTTTGACCACGGGATCTAGCCCTTTGACTTTGCACGGACGGGTTTTGACCAGTGGAACTATCGACCCGGTCATGTTAGGTCAGCCCATACGAACACTTTAGAGCAACATCCGGGCCAAACCCACAGTAAGATC
The DNA here is from genome assembly GCF_056163025.1 of Triticum urartu. Lineage (NCBI taxonomy): Eukaryota > Viridiplantae > Streptophyta > Magnoliopsida > Poales > Poaceae > Triticum > Triticum urartu. The sequence continues at coordinate 11,708,998 of NC_141879.1, forward strand.
CCCTCCCTGTAGACCCGACGCGTCCGTTTCCCCCTTCCAGGTGCCGGCGTCGGCGCCGTCCGTGTGAGGGGGCACACCCCGGAGACGCGTGCCGCCTCTTCGGACATGACAGCACACCACCCCGCATGTATGAGGGCCCGGTGCAACGCTCGGGTGGCATTGCTACCCCCCCCCCCCCACGGCCCCCGTCCCGCCTAACCCTGTAGCGTTTGACCACGGGATCTAGCCCTTTGACTTTGTACGGACACGTTTTAACCAGTGGAACTATCCACCCGGTCGTGTTAGGTCAGCCCATACGAACACTTTAGAGCAACATCCAGGCCAAACCCACAGTAAGATCCCCTCCCTGTAGACCCGACGCGTCCGTTTCCCCCCTTCAGGTGCCAGCGGCGGCGCCGTCCGTGTGAGGGGGCACACCCCGGAGATGCGTGCCGCCTCTTCGGACATGTCAGCACACCATCCCGCATGTATGTGGGCCTGGTGCGACGCTCGGGTGGCATTGCTACCCCCCCCCCCCACGGCCCCCGTCCCGCCTAACCCTGTAGCGTTTGACCACGGGATCTAGCCCTTTGACTTTGCACGAACGGGTTTTGACCAGTGGAACTATCCACCTGGTCGTGTTAGGTCAGCCCATACGAACACTTTAGAGCAACATCCGGGCCAAACCCAAAGTAAGATCCCCTCCCTGTAGACCCGACGCGTCCGTTTCCCCCCTCCAGGTGCCGGCGGCGGCGTCGTCCGTGTGAGGGGGCACACCCCGTAGACGCGTGCCGCCTCTTCGAACATGCCAGCACACCATCCCGCATGTATGAGGGCCCGGTGCGACGCTCGGGTGGCATTGCTACCCCCCCCCCCCCCCACGGCCCCCGTCCCGCCTAACCCTGTAGCGTTTGACCACGGGATCTAACCCTTTGACTTTGCACGGACGGGTTTTGACCAGTGGAACTATCGACCCGGTCGTGTTAGGTCAGCCTATACGAACACTTTAGAGCAACATCCGGGCCAAACCCACATTAAGATCCCCTCTGTCTAGACCCGACGCGTCCGTTTCCCCCCTCCAGGTACCGGCGTCGGTGACGTCTGTGTGAGGGGGCACACCCCGGAGACGCGTGCCGCCTCTTCGGACATGCCAGCACACCATCCCGCATGTATGAGGGCCCGGTGCGACGCTCGGGTGGCATTGCTACCCACCCACGGCCCCCGTCCCGCCTAACCTTGTAGCGTTTGACCACGGTATCTAGCCCTTTGACTTTGCACGGACGGGTTTTGACCAGTGGAACTATCCACCCGGTCGTGTTAGGTCAGCCCATACGAACACTTTAGAACAACATCCAGGCCAAACCCACAGTAAGATCCCCTCCCTGTAGACCCGACGCGTCCATTTCCCCCCTTCAGGTGCCGGCGGCGCCGCCGTCCGTGTGAGGGGGCACACCCCGGAGACGCGTGCCGCCTCTTCGGACATGCCTGCACACCACCCCGCATGTATGAGGGCCCGATGCGACGCTCGGGTGGCATTGCTACCCCCCACGGCCCCCGTCCCGCCTAACCCTGTAGCGTTTGACCACGGGATCTAGCCCTTTGACTTTGCACGGACACGTTTTGACCAGTGGAACTATCCACCCGGTCGTGTTAGGTCAGCCCATACGAACACTTTAGAGCAACATCCGGGCCAAACCCACAGTAAGATCCCCTCCCTGTAGACCCGACGCGTCCGTTTCCCCCCTTCAGGTGCCGGCGGCGGCGCCGTCCGTGTGAGGGGGCACACCCCGGAGACGCGTGCCGCCTCTTCGGACATACCAGCACACCACCCCGCATGTATGAGGGCCCGGTGCTACGCTCGGGTGGCATTGCTACCCCCCCCCCCCCACGGCCCCCGTCCCGCCTAACCCTGTAGCGTTTGACCACGGGATCTAGCCCTTTGACTTTGCACGGACGGGTTTTAACCAGTGGAACTATCCACCCGGTCTTGTTAGGTCAGCCCATACGAACACTTTAGAGCAACATCCGGGCCAAACCCACAGTAAGATCCCCTCCCTGTAGACCCGACGCGTCCGTTTCCCCCCTCCACGTGCCGCCGGCGGCGCCGTCCGTGTGAGGGGGCACACCCCGGAGACGCATGCCGCCTCTTCGGACATGCCAGCACACCACCCCGCATGTATGAGGGCCCGGTGCGACGCTCGGGTGGCATTGCTAGCCCCCCCCCCCCCCCCCGACGGCCCCCGTCCCGCCTAACCCTGTAGCGTTTGACCACGGGATCTAGCCCTTTGACTTTGCACGGACGGGTTTTGACCAGTGGAACTATCGACCCGGTCGTGTTAGGTCAGCCCATATGAACACTTTAGAGCAACATCCGGGCCAAACCCACAGTAAGATCCCCTCCGTGTAGACCCGACGCGTCCGTTTCCCCCTCCAGGTGCCGGCGTCGGCGCCGTCCGTGTGAGGGGGCACACCCCGGAGACGCGTGCCGCCTCTTCGGACATGCCAGCACACCACCCCGCATGTATGAGGGCCCGGTGCGACGCTCGGGTGGCATTGCTACCCCCCCCCACGGCCCCCGTCCCGCCTAACCCTGTAGCGTTTGACCACGGGATCTAGCCCTTTGACTTTGCACGGACACGTTTTAACCAGTGGAACTATCCACCCGGTCGTGTTAGGTCAGCCCATACGAACACTTTAGAGCAACATCCAGGCCAAACCCACAGTAAGATCCCCTCCCTGTAGACCCGACGCGTTCATTTCCCCCCTTCAGGTGCTGGCGGCGGCGCCGTCCGTGTGAGGGGGCACACCCCGGAGACGTGTGCCGCCTCTTCGGACATGCCTGCACACCACCCCGCATGTATGAGGGCCCGGTGCGACGCTCGGGTGGCATTGCTACCCCCACGGCCCCCGTCCCGCCTAACCCTGTAGCGTTTGACCACGGGATCTAGCCCTTTGACTTTGCACGGACGCGTTTTGACCAGTGGAACTATCCACCCGGTCGTGTTAGGTCAGCCCATACGAACACTTTAGAGCAACATCCTGGCCAAACCCACAGTAAGATCCCCTCCCTGTAGATCCGACGCGTCCGTTTCCCCCCTTCAGGTGCCGGCGGCGGCACCGTCCGTGTGAGGGGGCACACCCCGGAGACGCGTGCCGCCTCTTCGGACATACCAGCACACCACCCCGCATGTATGAGGGCCCGGTGCTACGCTCGGGTGGCGTTGCTACCCCCCCACGGCCCCAGTCCCGCCTAACCCTGTAGCGTTTGACCACGGGATCTAGCCCTTTGACTTTGCACGGACGGGTTTTAACCAGTGGAACTATCCACCCGGTCTTGTTAGGTCAGCCCATACAAACACTTTAGAGCAACATCCGGGCCAAACCCACAGTAAGATCCCCTCCCTGTAGACCCGACGCGTCCGTTTCCCCCCTTTAGGTGCCGGCGGCGGCGCCGTCCGTGTGAGGGGGCACACCCCGGAGACGCGTGCCGCCTCTTCGGACATGCCAGCACACCACCCCGCATGTATGAGGGCCCAGTGCGACGCTCGGGTGGCATTGCTACCCCCACGACCCCGTCCCGCCTAACCCTGTAGCGTTTGACCACGGGATCTAGCCCTTTGACTTTGCATGGACGGGTTTTAACCAGTGGAACTATCCACCCGGTCGTGTTAGGTCAGCCGATACGAACACTTTAGAGCAACATCCGGGCCAAACCCACAGTAAGATCCCCTCCCTGTAGACCCGACGCGTCCGTTTCCCCCCTCCAGGTGCCGGCGGCGGCGCCGTCCGTGTAAGGGGGCACACCCCGGAGACGCGTGCCGCCTCTTCGGAGATGCCAGCACACCATCCCGCATGTTTGAGGACCCGGTGCGACGCTCGGGTGGCATTGCTACCCCCCCCCCCCCCCACACGGCCCCCGTCCCGCCTAACCCTGTAGCGTTTGACCACGGGATCTAGCCCTTTGACTTTGCACGGACGGGTTTTGACCAGTGGAACTATCGACCCGGTCGTGTTAAGTCAGCCTATACGAACACTTTAGAGCAACATCCGGGCCAAACCCACAGTAAGATCCCCTCCATGTAGACCCGACGCGTCCGTTTCCCCCCTCCAAGTGCCGGCGGCGGCGCCGTCCGTGTGAGGGGGCACACCCCGGAGACGCGTGCCGCCTCTTCGTACATGCCAGCACACCACCCCGCATGTATGAGGGCCCGGTGCGACGCTCGGGTGGCATTGCTACCCCCCCACGGCCCCCGTCCCGCCTAACCCTGTAGCGTTTGACCACGGGATCTAGCCCTTTGACTTTGCACGGACGGGTTTTGACCAGTGGAACTATCCACCAGGTCGTGTTAGGTCAGCCCATACGAACACTTTAGAGCAACATCCGGGCCAAACCCACAGTAAGATCCCCTCCCTGTAGACCCGACGCGTCCGTTTCCCCCCTTCAGGTGCCGACGGCGGCGCCGTCCGTGTGAGGGGGCACACCCCGGAGACGCGTGCCGCCTCTTCGGACATGCCAGCACACCACCCCGCATGTATGAGGGCCCGGTGCGACGCTCGGGTGGCATTGCTACCCCCCCCCCCACGGCCCCCGTCCCGCCTAACCCTGTAGCGTTTGACCACGGGATCTAGCCCTTTGACTTTGCACGGACGGGTTTTAACCAGTGGAACTATCCACCCGGTCTTGTTAGGTCAGCCCATACGAACACTTTAGAGCAACATCCGGGCCAAACCCACAGTAAGATCCCCTCCCTGTAGACCCAACGCGTCCGTTTCCCCCCTTCAGGTGCCGGCGGCGTCGCCGTCCGTGTGAGGGGGCACCCCCCGGAGACGCGTGCCGCCTCTTCGGACATGCCAGCACACCACCCCGCATGTATGAGGGCCCGGTGCGACGCTTGGGTGGCATTGCTACCCCCCACGGCCCCCGTCCCGCCTAACCCTGTAGCGTTTGACCACGGGATCTAGCCCTTTGACTTTGCATGGACGGGTTTTGACCAGTGGAACTATACACCCGGTCGTGTTAGGTCAGCCCATACAAACACTTTAGAGCAACACCCGGGCCAAACCCACAGTAAGATCACCTCCCTGTAGACCCGACGTATCCGCTTCCCCCCTTCAGGTGCCGGCGGCGGCGCCGTCCGTGTGAGGGGGCACACCCCGGAGACGCGTGCCGCCTCTTCGGACATGCCAGCACACCACACCGCATGTATGAGGGCCCGGTGTGACGCTCGGGTGGCATTGCTACCCCCCAACGGCCCCCGTCCCGCCTAACCCTGTAGCGTTTGACCACGGGATCTAGCCCTTTGACTTTGCACGAACGGGTTTTGACCAGTGGAACTATCCACCCGGTCGTGTTGGGTCAGCCCATACGAACACTTTAGAGCAACATCCGGGCCAAACCCACAGTAAGATCCCCTCCCTGTAGACCCGACGCATCCGTTTCCCCCCTTCAGGTGCCGGCGGCGGCGCCGTCCGTGTGAGGGGGCACACCCCGGAGACGCGTGCCGCCTCTTCGGACATGCCAGCACACCACCCCGCATGTATGAGGGCCCGGTGCGACGCTCGGGTGGCATTGCTACCCCCCACGGCCCCCGTCCCGCCTAACCCTATAGCGTTTGACCACGGGATCTAGCCCTTTGACTTTGCACGGACGGGTTTTGACCAGTGGAACTATCGACCCGGTCATGTTAGGTCAGCCCATACGAACACTTTAGAGCAACATCCGGGCCAAACCCACAGTAAGATCCCCTCCCTGTAGACCCGACGCGTCCGTTTCCCCCTTCCAGGTGCCGGCGTCGGCGCCGTCCGTGTGAGTGGGCACACCCCGGAGACGCGTGCCGCCTCTTCGGACATGACAGCACACCACCCCGCATGTATGAGGGCCCGGTGCAATGCTCGGGTGGCATTGCTACCCCCCCCCCCCACGGCCCCCGTCCCGCCTAACCCTGTAGCGTTTGACCACGGGATCTAGCCCTTTGACTTTGCACGGACACGTTTTAACCAGTGGAACTATCCACCCGGTCGTGTTAGGTCAGCCCATACGAACACTTTAGAGCAACATCCAGGCCAAACCCACAGTAAGATCCCCTCCCTGTAGACCCGACGCGTCCGTTTCCCCCCTTCAGGTGCCAGCGGCGGCGCCGTCCGTGTGAGGGGGCACACCCCGGAGATGCGTGCCGCCTCTTCGGGCATGTCAGCACACCATCCCGCATGTATGTGGGCCTGGTGCGACGCTCGGGTGGCATTGCTACCCCCCCCCCCCCCACGGCCCCCGTCCCGCCAAACCCTGTAGCGTTTGACCACGGGATCTAGCCCTTTGACTTTGCACGAACGGGTTTTGACCAGTGGAACTATCCACCTGGTCGTGTTAGGTCAGCCCATACGAACACTTTAGAGCAACATCCGGGCCAAACCCAAAGTAAGATCCCCTCCCTGTAGACCCGACGCGTCCGTTTCCCCCCTCCAGGTGCCGGCGGCGGCGTCGTCCGTGTGAGGGGGCACACCCCGTAGACGCGTGCCGCCTCTTCGAACATGCCAGCACACCATCCCGCATGTATGAGGGCCCGGTGCGACGCTCGGGTGGCATTGCTACCCCCCCCCCCCACGGCCCCCGTCCCGCCTAACCCTGTAGCGTTTGACCACGGGATCTAACCCTTTGACTTTGCACGGACGGGTTTTGACCAGTGGAACTATCGACCCGGTCGTGTTAGGTCAGCCTATACGAACACTTTAGAGCAACATCCGGGCCAAACCCACATTAAGATCCCCTCTGTCTAGACCCGACGCGTCCGTTTCCCCCCTCCAGGTACCGGCGTTGGCGACGTCCGTGTGAGGGGGCACACCCCGGAGACGCGTGCCGCCTCTTCGGACATGCCAGCACACCATCCCGCATGTATGAGGGCCCGGTGCGACGCTCGGGTGGCATTGCTACCCCCCTACGGCCCCCGTCCCGCCTAACCTTGTAGCGTTTGACCACGGTATCTAGCCCTTTGACTTTGCACGGACGGGTTTTGACCAGTGGAACTATCCACCCGGTCGTGTTAGGTCAGCCCATACGAACACTTTAGAACAACATCCAGGCCAAACCCACAGTAAGATCCCCTCCCTGTAGACCCGACGCGTCCATTTCCCCCCTTCAGGTGCCGGCGGCGCCGCCGTCCGTGTGAGGGGGCACACCCCGGAGACGCGTGCCGCCTCTTCGGACATGCCTGCACACCACCCCGCATGTATGAGGGCCCGATGCGACGCTCGGGTGGCATTGCTACCCCCCACGGCCCCCGTCCCGCCTAACCCTGTAGCGTTTGACCACGGGATCTAGCCCTTTGACTTTGCACGGACACGTTTTGACCAGTGGAACTATCCACCCGGTCGTGTTAGGTCAGCCCATACGAACACTTTAGAGCAACATCCGGGCCAAACCCACAGTAAGATCCCCTCCCTGTAGACCCGACGCGTCCGTTTCCCCCCTTCAGGTGCCGGCGGCGGCGCCGTCCGTGTGAGGGGGCACACCCCGGAGACGCGTGCCGCCTCTTCGGACATACCAGCACACCACCCCGCATGTATGAGGGCCCGGTGCTACGCTCGGGTGGCATTGCTACCCCCCCCCCCCACGGCGCCCGTCCCGCCTAACCCTGTAGCGTTTGACCACGGGATCTAGCCCTTTGACTTTGCACGGACGGGTTTTAACCAGTGGAACTATCCACCCGGTCTTGTTAGGTCAGCCCATACGAACACTTTAGAGCAACATCCGGGCCAAACCCACAGTAAGATCCCCTCCCTGTAGACCCGACGCGTCCGTTTCCCCCCTCCACGTGCCGCCGGCGGCGCCGTCCGTGTGAGGGGGCACACCCCGGAGACGCATGCCGCCTCTTCGGACATGCCAGCACACCACCCCGCATGTATGAGGGCCCGGTGCGACGCTCGGGTGGCATTGCTAGCCCCCCCCCCCCCCCCCCGACGGCCCCCGTCCCGCCTAACCCTGTATCGTTTGACCACGGGATCTAGCCCTTTGACTTTGCACGGACGGGTTTTGACCAGTGGAACTATCGACCCGGTCGTGTTAGGTCATCCTATACGAACACTTTAGAGCAACATCCGGGCCAAACCCACAGTAAGATCCCCTCCCTGTAGACCCGACGTATCCGTTTCCCCCCTTCAGGTGCCGGCGGCGGCGCCGTCCGTGTGAGGGGGCACACCCCGGAGACGCGTGCCGCCTCTTCGGACATGCCAGCACACCACACCGCATGTATGAGGGCCCGGTGTGACGCTCGGGTGGCATTGCTACCCCCCAACGGCCCCCGTCCCGCCTAACCCTGTAGCGTTTGACCACGGGATCTAGCCCTTTGACTTTGCACGGACGGGTTTTGACCAGTGGAAGTATCGACCCGGTCGTGTTAGGTCAGCCCATACGAACACTTTAGAGCAACATCCGGGCCAAACCCACAGTAAGATCCCCTCCGTGTAGACCCGACGCGTCCGTTTCCCCCTCCAGGTGCCGGCGTCGGCGTCGTCCGTGTGAGGGGGCACACCCCGGAGACGCGTGCCGCCTCTTCGGACATGCCAGCACACCACCCCGCATATATGAGGGCCCGGTGCGATGCTCGGGTGGCATTGCTACCCCCCCCCCCCCCCACGGCCCCCGTCCCGCCTAACCCTGTAGCGTTTGACCACGGGATCTAGCCCTTTGAGTTTGCACGGACGCGTTTTGACCAGTGGAACTATCCACCCGGTCATGTTAGGTCAGCCCATACGAACACTTTAGAGCAACATCCGGGCCAAACCCACAGTAAGATCCCCTCCCTGTAGACCCGACGCGTCCGTTTCCCCCCTCCAGGTGCCGGCGGCGGCGCTGTCCGTGTGAGGGGGCACTCCTCGGAGACGCGTGCCGCCTCTTCGGACATGCCAGCACACCATCCCGCATGTATGAGGGCCCGGTGCGACGCTCGGGTGGCATTGCTACCCCCCCCCCCCACGGCCCCCGTCCCGCCTAACCCTGTAGCGTTTGACCACGGGATCTAACCCTTTGACTTTGCACGGACGGGTTTTGACCAGTGGAACTATCGACCCGGTCGTGTTAGGTCAGCCTATACGAACACTTTAGAGCAACATCCGGGCCAAACCCACATTAAGATCCCCTCTGTCTAGACCCGACGCGTCCGTTTCCCCCCTCCAGGTACCGGCGTCGGTGACGTCTGTGTGAGGGGGCACACCCCGGAGACGCGTGCCGCCTCTTCGGACATGCCAGCACACCATCCCGCATGTATGAGGGCCCGGTGCGACGCTCGGGTGGCATTGCTACCCACCCACGGCCCCCGTCCCGCCTAACCTTGTAGCGTTTGACCACGGTATCTAGCCCTTTGACTTTGCACGGACGGGTTTTGACCAGTGGAACTATCCACCCGGTCGTGTTAGGTCAGCCCATACGAACACTTTAGAACAACATCCAGGCCAAACCCACAGTAAGATCCCCTCCCTGTAGACCCGACGCGTCCATTTCCCCCCTTCAGGTGCCGGCGGCGCCGCCGTCCGTGTGAGGGGGCACACCCCGGAGACGCGTGCCGCCTCTTCGGACATGCCTGCACACCACCCCGCATGTATGAGGGCCCGATGCGACGCTCGGGTGGCATTGCTACCCCCCACGGCCCCCGTCCCGCCTAACCCTGTAGCGTTTGACCACGGGATCTAGCCCTTTGACTTTGCACGGACACGTTTTGACCAGTGGAACTATCCACCCGGTCGTGTTAGGTCAGCCCATACGAACACTTTAGAGCAACATCCGGGCCAAACCCACAGTAAGATCCCCTCCCTGTAGACCCGACGCGTCCGTTTCCCCCCTTCAGGTGCCGGCGGCGGCGCCGTCCGTGTGAGGGGGCACACCCCGGAGACGCGTGCCGCCTCTTCGGACATACCAGCACACCACCCCGCATGTATGAGGGCCCGGTGCTACGCTCGGGTGGCATTGCTACCCCCCCCCCCCCCACGGCCCCCGTCCCGCCTAACCCTGTAGCGTTTGACCACGGGATCTAGCCCTTTGACTTTGCACGGACGGGTTTTAACCAGTGGAACTATCCACCCGGTCTTGTTAGGTCAGCCCATACGAACACTTTAGAGCAACATCCGGGCCAAACCCACAGTAAGATCCCCTCCCTGTAGACCCGACGCGTCCGTTTCCCCCCTCCACGTGCCGCCGGCGGCGCCGTCCGTGTGAGGGGGCACACCCCGGAGACGCATGCCGCCTCTTCGGACATGCCAGCACACCACCCCGCATGTATGAGGGCCCGGTGCGACGCTCGGGTGGCATTGCTAGCCCCCCCCCCCCCCCCCCGACGGCCCCCGTCCCGCCTAACCCTGTAGCGTTTGACCACGGGATCTAGCCCTTTGACTTTGCACGGACGGGTTTTGACCAGTGGAACTATCGACCCGGTCGTGTTAGGTCAGCCCATATGAACACTTTAGAGCAACATCCGGGCCAAACCCACAGTAAGATCCCCTCCGTGTAGACCCGACGCGTCCGTTTCCCCCTCCAGGTGCCGGCGTCGGCGCCGTCCGTGTGAGGGGGCACACCCCGGAGACGCGTGCCGCCTCTTCGGACATGCCAGCACACCACCCCGCATGTATGAGGGCCCGGTGCGACGCTCGGGTGGCATTGCTACCCCCCCCCCCACGGCCCCCGTCCCGCCTAACCCTGTAGCGTTTGACCACGGGATCTAGCCCTTTGACTTTGCACGGACACGTTTTAACCAGTGGAACTATCCACCCGGTCGTGTTAGGTCAGCCCATACGAACACTTTAGAGCAACATCCAGGCCAAACCCACAGTAAGATCCCCTCCCTGTAGACCCGACGCGTTCATTTCCCCCCTTCAGGTGCTGGCGGCGGCGCCGTCCGTGTGAGGGGGCACACCCCGGAGACGTGTGCCGCCTCTTCGGACATGCCTGCACACCACCCCGCATGTATGAGGGCCCGGTGCGACGCTCGGGTGGCATTGCTACCCCCACGGCCCCCGTCCCGCCTAACCCTGTAGCGTTTGACCACGGGATCTAGCCCTTTGACTTTGCACGGACGCGTTTTGACCAGTGGAACTATCCACCCGGTCGTGTTAGGTCAGCCCATACGAACACTTTAGAGCAACATCCTGGCCAAACCCACAGTAAGATCCCCTCCCTGTAGATCCGACGCGTCCGTTTCCCCCCTTCAGGTGCCGGCGGCGGCACCGTCCGTGTGAGGGGGCACACCCCGGAGACGCGTGCCGCCTCTTCGGACATACCAGCACACCACCCCGCATGTATGAGGGCCCGGTGCTACGCTCGGGTGGCGTTGCTACCCCCCCACGGCCCCAGTCCCGCCTAACCCTGTAGCGTTTGACCACGGGATCTAGCCCTTTGACTTTGCACGGACGGGTTTTAACCAGTGGAACTATCCACCCGGTCTTGTTAGGTCAGCCCATACAAACACTTTAGAGCAACATCCGGGCCAAACCCACAGTAAGATCCCCTCCCTGTAGACCCGACGCGTCCGTTTCCCCCCTTTAGGTGCCGGCGGCGGCGCCGTCCGTGTGAGGGGGCACACCCCGGAGACGCGTGCCGCCTCTTCGGACATGCCAGCACACCACCCCGCATGTATGAGGGCCCAGTGCGACGCTCGGGTGGCATTGCTACCCCCACGACCCCGTCCCGCCTAACCCTGTAGCGTTTGACCACGGGATCTAGCCCTTTGACTTTGCATGGACGGGTTTTAACCAGTGGAACTATCCACCCGGTCGTGTTAGGTCAGCCGATACGAACACTTTAGAGCAACATCCGGGCCAAACCCACAGTAAGATCCCCTCCCTGTAGACCCGACGCGTCCGTTTCCCCCCTCCAGGTGCCGGCGGCGGCGCCGTCCGTGTAAGGGGGCACACCCCGGAGACGCGTGCCGCCTCTTCGGAGATGCCAGCACACCATCCCGCATGTTTGAGGACCCGGTGCGACGCTCGGGTGGCATTGCTACCCCCCCCCCCCCCCCCACACGGCCCCCGTCCCGCCTAACCCTGTAGCGTTTGACCACGGGATCTAGCCCTTTGACTTTGCACGGACGGGTTTTGACCAGTGGAACTATCGACCCGGTCGTGTTAAGTCAGCCTATACGAACACTTTAGAGCAACATCCGGGCCAAACCCACAGTAAGATCCCCTCCATGTAGACCCGACGCGTCCGTTTCCCCCCTCCAAGTGCCGGCGGCGGCGCCGTCCGTGTGAGGGGGCACACCCCGGAGACGCGTGCCGCCTCTTCGTACATGCCAGCACACCACCCCGCATGTATGAGGGCCCGGTGCGACGCTCGGGTGGCATTGCTACCCCCCCACGGCCCCCGTCCCGCCTAACCCTGTAGCGTTTGACCACGGGATCTAGCCCTTTGACTTTGCACGGACGGGTTTTGACCAGTGGAACTATCCACCAGGTCGTGTTAGGTCAGCCCATACGAACACTTTAGAGCAACATCCGGGCCAAACCCACAGTAAGATCCCCTCCCTGTAGACCCGACGCGTCCGTTTCCCCCCTTCAGGTGCCGACGGCGGCGCCGTCCGTGTGAGGGGGCACACCCCGGAGACGCGTGCCGCCTCTTCGGACATGCCAGCACACCACCCCGCATGTATGAGGGCCCGGTGCGACGCTCGGGTGGCATTGCTACCCCCCCCCCCCCCACGGCCCCCGTCCCGCCTAACCCTGTAGCGTTTGACCACGGGATCTAGCCCTTTGACTTTGCACGGACGGGTTTTAACCAGTGGAACTATCCACCCGGTCTTGTTAGGTCAGCCCATACGAACACTTTAGAGCAACATCCGGGCCAAACCCACAGTAAGATCCCCTCCCTGTAGACCCAACGCGTCCGTTTCCCCCCTTCAGGTGCCGGCGGCGTCGCCGTCCGTGTGAGGGGGCACCCCCCGGAGACGCGTGCCGCCTCTTCGGACATGCCAGCACACCACCCCGCATGTATGAGGGCCCGGTGCGACGCTTGGGTGGCATTGCTACCCCCCACGGCCCCCGTCCCGCCTAACCCTGTAGCGTTTGACCACGGGATCTAGCCCTTTGACTTTGCACGGACGGGTTTTGACCAGTGGAACTATACACCCGGTCGTGTTAGGTCAGCCCATACAAACACTTTAGAGCAACACCCGGGCCAAACCCACAGTAAGATCACCTCCCTGTAGACCCGACGTATCCGCTTCCCCCCTTCAGGTGCCGGCGGCGGCGCCGTCCGTGTGAGGGGGCACACCCCGGAGACGCGTGCCGCCTCTTCGGACATGCCAGCACACCACACCGCATGTATGAGGGCCCGGTGTGACGCTCGGGTGGCATTGCTACCCCCCAACGGCCCCCGTCCCGCCTAACCCTGTAGCGTTTGACCACGGGATCTAGCCCTTTGACTTTGCACGAACGGGTTTTGACCAGTGGAACTATCCACCCGGTCGTGTTGGGTCAGCCCATACGAACACTTTAGAGCAACATCCGGGCCAAACCCACAGTAAGATCCCCTCCCTGTAGACCCGACGCATCCGTTTCCCCCCTTCAGGTGCCGGCGGCGGCGCCGTCCGTGTGAGGGGGCACACCCCGGAGACGCGTGCCGCCTCTTCGGACATGCCAGCACACCACCCCGCATGTATGAGGGCCCGGTGCGACGCTCGGGTGGCATTGCTACCCCCCACGGCCCCCGTCCCGCCTAACCCTATAGCGTTTGACCACGGGATCTAGCCCTTTGACTTTGCACGGACGGGTTTTGACCAGTGGAACTATCGACCCGGTCATGTTAGGTCAGCCCATACGAACACTTTAGAGCAACATCCGGGCCAAACCCACAGTAAGATCCCCTCCCTGTAGACCCGACGCGTCCGTTTCCCCCTTCCAGGTGCCGGCGTCGGCGCCGTCCGTGTGAGTGGGCACACCCCGGAGACGCGTGCCGCCTCTTCGGACATGACAGCACACCACCCCGCATGTATGAGGGCCCGGTGCAATGCTCGGGTGGCATTGCTACCCCCCCCCCCCACGGCCCCCGTCCCGCCTAACCCTGTAGCGTTTGACCACGGGATCTAGCCCTTTGACTTTGCACGGACACGTTTTAACCAGTGGAACTATCCACCCGGTCGTGTTAGGTCAGCCCATACGAACACTTTAGAGCAACATCCAGGCCAAACCCACAGTAAGATCCCCTCCCTGTAGACCCGACGCGTCCGTTTCCCCCCTTCAGGTGCCAGCGGCGGCGCCGTCCGTGTGAGGGGGCACACCCCGGAGATGCGTGCCGCCTCTTCGGGCATGTCAGCACACCATCCCGCATGTATGTGGGCCTGGTGCGACGCTCGGGTGGCATTGCTACCCCCCCCCCCCCACGGCCCCCGTCCCGCCAAACCCTGTAGCGTTTGACCACGGGATCTAGCCCTTTGACTTTGCACGAACGGGTTTTGACCAGTGGAACTATCCACCTGGTCGTGTTAGGTCAGCCCATACGAACACTTTAGAGCAACATCCGGGCCAAACCCAAAGTAAGATCCCCTCCCTGTAGACCCGACGCGTCCGTTTCCCCCCTCCAGGTGCCGGCGGCGGCGTCGTCCGTGTGAGGGGGCACACCCCGTAGACGCGTGCCGCCTCTTCGAACATGCCAGCACACCATCCCGCATGTATGAGGGCCCGGTGCGACGCTCGGGTGGCATTGCTACCCCCCCCCCCCACGGCCCCCGTCCCGCCTAACCCTGTAGCGTTTGACCACGGGATCTAACCCTTTGACTTTGCACGGACGGGTTTTGACCAGTGGAACTATCGACCCGGTCGTGTTAGGTCAGCCTATACGAACACTTTAGAGCAACATCCGGGCCAAACCCACATTAAGATCCCCTCTGTCTAGACCCGACGCGTCCGTTTCCCCCCTCCAGGTACCGGCGTTGGCGACGTCCGTGTGAGGGGGCACACCCCGGAGACGCGTGCCGCCTCTTCGGACATGCCAGCACACCATCCCGCATGTATGAGGGCCCGGTGCGACGCTCGGGTGGCATTGCTACCCCCCTACGGCCCCCGTCCCGCCTAACCTTGTAGCGTTTGACCACGGTATCTAGCCCTTTGACTTTGCACGGACGGGTTTTGACCAGTGGAACTATCCACCCGGTCGTGTTAGGTCAGCCCATACGAACACTTTAGAACAACATCCAGGCCAAACCCACAGTAAGATCCCCTCCCTGTAGACCCGACGCGTCCATTTCCCCCCTTCAGGTGCCGGCGGCGCCGCCGTCCGTGTGAGGGGGCACACCCCGGAGACGCGTGCCGCCTCTTCGGACATGCCTGCACACCACCCCGCATGTATGAGGGCCCGATGCGACGCTCGGGTGGCATTGCTACCCCCCACGGCCCCCGTCCCGCCTAACCCTGTAGCGTTTGACCACGGGATCTAGCCCTTTGACTTTGCACGGACACGTTTTGACCAGTGGAACTATCCACCCGGTCGTGTTAGGTCAGCCCATACGAACACTTTAGAGCAACATCCGGGCCAAACCCACAGTAAGATCCCCTCCCTGTAGACCCGACGCGTCCGTTTCCCCCCTTCAGGTGCCGGCGGCGGCGCCGTCCGTGTGAGGGGGCACACCCCGGAGACGCGTGCCGCCTCTTCGGACATACCAGCACACCACCCCGCATGTATGAGGGCCCGGTGCTACGCTCGGGTGGCATTGCTACCCCCCCCCCCCCACGGCCCCCGTCCCGCCTAACCCTGTAGCGTTTGACCACGGGATCTAGCCCTTTGACTTTGCACGGACGGGTTTTAACCAGTGGAACTATCCACCCGGTCTTGTTAGGTCAGCCCATACGAACACTTTAGAGCAACATCCGGGCCAAACCCACAGTAAGATCCCCTCCCTGTAGACCCGACGCGTCCGTTTCCCCCCTCCACGTGCCGCCGGCGGCGCCGTCCGTGTGAGGGGGCACACCCCGGAGACGCATGCCGCCTCTTCGGACATGCCAGCACACCACCCCGCATGTATGAGGGCCCGGTGCGACGCTCGGGTGGCATTGCTAGCCCCCCCCCCCCGACGGCCCCCGTCCCGCCTAACCCTGTATCGTTTGACCACGGGATCTAGCCCTTTGACTTTGCACGGACGGGTTTTGACCAGTGGAACTATCGACCCGGTCGTGTTAGGTCATCCTATACGAACACTTTAGAGCAACATCCGGGCCAAACCCACAGTAAGATCCCCTCCCTGTAGACCCGACGTATCCGTTTCCCCCCTTCAGGTGCCGGCGGCGGCGCCGTCCGTGTGAGGGGGCACACCCCGGAGACGCGTGCCGCCTCTTCGGACATGCCAGCACACCACACCGCATGTATGAGGGCCCGGTGTGACGCTCGGGTGGCATTGCTACCCCCCAACGGCCCCCGTCCCGCCTAACCCTGTAGCGTTTGACCACGGGATCTAGCCCTTTGACTTTGCACGGACGGGTTTTGACCAGTGGAAGTATCGACCCGGTCGTGTTAGGTCAGCCCATACGAACACTTTAGAGCAACATCCGGGCCAAACCCACAGTAAGATCCCCTCCGTGTAGACCCGACGCGTCCGTTTCCCCCTCCAGGTGCCGGCGTCGGCGTCGTCCGTGTGAGGGGGCACACCCCGGAGACGCGTGCCGCCTCTTCGGACATGCCAGCACACCACCCCGCATATATGAGGGCCCGGTGCGATGCTCGGGTGGCATTGCTACCCCCCCCCCCCACGGCCCCCGTCCCGCCTAACCCTGTAGCGTTTGACCACGGGATCTAGCCCTTTGAGTTTGCACGGACGCGTTTTGACCAGTGGAACTATCCACCCGGTCATGTTAGGTCAGCCCATACGAACACTTTAGAGCAACATCCGGGCCAAACCCACAGTAAGATCCCCTCCCTGTAGACCCGACGCGTCCGTTTCCCCCCTCCAGGTGCCGGCGGCGGCGCTGTCCGTGTGAGGGGGCACTCCTCGGAGACGCGTGCCGCCTCTTCGGACATGCCAGCACACCATCCCGCATGTATGAGGGCCCGGTGCGACGCTCGGGTGGCATTGCTACCCCCCCCCCCACGGCCCCGTCCCGCCTAACCCTGTAGCGTTTGACCACGGGATCTAGCCCTTTGACTTTGCACGGACGGGTTTTGACCAGTGGAACTATCGACCCGGTCGTGTTGGGTCAGCCTATACGAACACTTTAGAGCAACATCCGGGCCAAACCCACAGTAAGACCCCCTCCGTGCAGACCCGACGCGTCCGTTTCCCCCCTCCAGGTGCCGGCGTTGGCGCCGTCCGTGTGAGGGGGCACACCCCGGAGACGCGTGCCGCCTCTTCGGACATGCCAGCACACCACCCCGCATGTATGAGGGCCCGGTGCGACGCTCGGGTGGCATTGCTACCCCCCCCCCCCCCACGGCCCCCGTCCCGCCTAACCCTGTAGCGTTTGACCACGGGATCTAGCCCTTTGACTTTGCACGGACGGGTTTTGACCAGTGGAACTATCGACCCGGTCTTGTTAGGTCAGCCTATACGAACACTTTAGAGCAACATCCGGGCCAAACCCACAGTAAGATCCCCTCCCTGTAGACCCGACGTGTCCGTTTCCCCCCTTCAGGTGCTGGCGGCGGCGCCGTCCGTGTGAGGGGGCACACCCCGGAGACGCGTGCCGCCTCTTCGGACATGCCAGCACACCACCCCACATGTATGAGGGCCCGGTGCGACGCTCGGGTGGCATTGCTACCCCCCCCCACGGCCCCCGTCCCGCCTAACCCTGTAGCGTTTGACCACGGGATCTAACCCTTTGACTTTCCACGGACACGTTTTAACCAGTGGAACTATCCACCCGGTCGTGTTAGGTCAGCCCATACGAACACATTAGAGCAACATCCAGGCCAAACCCACAGTAAGATCCCCTCCCTGTAGACCCGACGCGTCCATTTCCCCCCTTCAGGTGCCGGCGGCGCCGCCGTCCGTGTGAGGGGGCACACCCCGGAGACGCGTCCCGCCTCTTCGGACATGCCTGCACACCACCCCGCATGTATGAGGGCCCGGTGCGACGCTCGGGTGGCATTGCTACCCCCCACGGCCCCCGTCCCGCCTAACCCTGTAGCGTTTGACCACGGGATCTAGCCCTTTGACTTTGCACGGACGCGTTTTGACCAGTGGAACTATCCACCCGGTCATGTTAGGTCAGCCCATACGAACACTTTAGAGCAACATCCGGGCCAAACCCACAGTTATATCCCCTCCCTGTAGACCCGACGCGTCCGTTTCCCCCATCCAGGTGCCCGCGTCGGCGCCGTCCGTGTGAGGGGGCACACCCCGGAGACGCGTGCCGCCTCTTCGGACATGCCAACACACCACCCAGCATGTATGAGGGCCCGGTGCGACGCTCGGGTGGCATTGCTAACCCCCCCCCCCCCACGGCACCCGTCCCGCCTAACCCTGTAGCGTTTGACCACGGGATCTAGCCCTTTGACTTTGCACGGACGGGTTTTGACCAATGGAACTATCGACCCGGTCGTGTTAGGTCAGCCTATACGAACACTTTAGAGCACCATCCGGGCCAAACCCACAGTAAGATCCCCTCCCTGTAGACCTGACGTGTCCGTTTCCCCCCTTCAGGTGCCGCCGGCGGCGCCGTCCGTGTCAGGGGGCACACCCCGGAGACGCGTGCCCCCTCTTCGGACATGCTAGCACACCACCCCGCATGTATGAGGGCCCGGTGCGACGCTCGGGTGGCATTGCTACCCCCCCCCCCCCCACGGCCCCCGTCCCGCCTAACCCTGTAGCGTTTGACCACGGGATCTAACCCTTTGACTTTCCAGGGACATGTTTTAACCAGTGGAACTATCCACCCGGTCGTGTTAGGTCAGCCCATACGAACACTTTAGAACAACATCCAGGCCAAACCCACAGTAAGATCCCCTCCCTGTAGACCCGACGCGTCCATTTCCCCCCTTCAGGTGCCGGCGGCGCCGCCGTCCGTGTGAGGGGGCACACCCCGGAGACGCGTGCCGCCTCTTCGGACATGCCTGCACACCACCCCGCATGTATGAGGGCCCGGTGCGACGCTCGAGTGGCATTGCTACCCCCCACGGCCCCCGTCCCACCTAACCCTGTAGCGTTTGACCACGGCATCTAGCCCTTTGACTTTGCACGGACGCGTTTTGACCAGTGGAACTATCCACCCGGTCATGTTAGCTCAGCCCATACGAACACTTTAGAGCAACATCCGGGCCAAACCCACAGTAAGATCCCCTCCCTGTAGACCCGACGCGTCCGTTTCCCCCCTCCAGGTGCCCGCGTCGGCGCCGTCCGTATGAGGGGGCACACCCCGGAGACGCGTGCCGCCTCTTCGGACATGCCAGCACACCACCCCGCATGTATGAGGGCCCGGTGCGACGCTCGGGTGGCATTGCTAGCCCCCCCCCCCCCGACGGCCCCCGTCCCGCCTAACCCTGTATCGTTTGACCACGGGATCTAGCCCTTTGACTTTGCACGGACGGGTTTTGACCAGTGGAACTATCGACCCGGTCGTGTTAGGTCATCCTATACGAACACTTTAGAGCAACATCCGGGCCAAACCCACAGTAATATCCCCTCCCTGTAGACCCGACGTATCCGTTTCCCCCCTTCAGGTGCCGGCGGCGGCGCCGTCCGTGTGAGGGGGCACACCCCGGAGACGCGTGCCGCCTCTTCGGACATGCCAGCACACCACACCGCATGTATGAGGGCCCGGTGTGACGCTCGGGTGGCATTGCTACCCCCCAACGGCCCCCGTCCCACCTAACCCTGTAGCGTTTGACCACGGGATCTAGCCCTTTGACTTTGCACGGACGGGTTTTGACCAGTGGAACTATCGACCCGGTCGTGTTAGGTCAGCCCATACGAACACTTTAGAGCAACATCCGGGCCAAACCCACAGTAAGATCCCCTCCGTGTAGACCCGACGCGTCCGTTTCCCCCTCCAGGTGCCGGCGTCGGCGCCGTCCGTGTGAGGGGGCACACCCCGGAGACGCGTGCCGCCTCTTCGGACATGCCAGCACACCACCCCGCATGTATGAGGGCCCGGTGCGATGCTCAGGTGGCATTGCTACCCCCCCCCCCCCACGGCCCCCGTCCCGCTTAACCCTGTAGCGTTTGACCACGGGATCTAGCCCTTTGAGTTTGCACGGACGCGTTTTGACCAGTGGAACTATCCACCCGGTCATGTTAGGTCAGCCCATACGAACACTTTAGAGCAACATCCGGGCCAAACCCACAGTAAGATCCCCTCCCTGTAGACCCGACGCGTCCGTTTCCCCCTCCAGGTGCCGGCGTCGGCGTCGTCCGTGTGAGGGGGCACACCCCGGAGACGCGTGCCGCCTCTTCGGACATGCCAGCACACCACCCCGCATATATGAGGGCCCGGTGCGATGCTCGGGTGGCATTGCTACCCCCCCCCCACGGCCCCCGTCCCGCCTAACCCTGTAGCGTTTGACCACGGGATCTAGCCCTTTGAGTTTGCACGGACGCGTTTTGACCAGTGGAACTATCCACCCGGTCATGTTAGGTCAGCCCATACGAACACTTTAGAGCAACATCCGGGCCAAACCCACAGTAAGATCCCCTCCCTGTAGACCCGACGCGTCCGTTTCCCCCCTCCAGGTGCCGGCGGCGGCGCTGTCCGTGTGAGGGGGCACTCCTCGGAGACGCGTGCCGCCTCTTCGGACATGCCAGCACACCATCCCGCATGTATGAGGGCCCGGTGCGACGCTCGGGTGGCATTGCTACCCCCCCCCCCCCACGGCCCCGTCCCGCCTAACCCTGTAGCGTTTGACCACGGGATCTAGCCCTTTGACTTTGCACGGACGGGTTTTGACCAGTGGAACTATCGACCCGGTCGTGTTGGGTCAGCCTATACGAACACTTTAGAGCAACATCCGGGCCAAACCCACAGTAAGACCCCCTCCGTGCAGACCCGACGCGTCCGTTTCCCCCCTCCAGGTGCCGGCGTTGGCGCCGTCCGTGTGAGGGGGCACACCCCGGAGACGCGTGCCGCCTCTTCGGACATGCCAGCACACCACCCCGCATGTATGAGGGCCCGGTGCGACGCTCGGGTGGCATTGCTACCCCCCCCCCCCCCCACGGCCCCCGTCCCGCCTAACCCTGTAGCGTTTGACCACGGGATCTAGCCCTTTGACTTTGCACGGACGGGTTTTGACCAGTGGAACTATCGACCCGGTCTTGTTAGGTCAGCCTATACGAACACTTTAGAGCAACATCCGGGCCAAACCCACAGTAAGATCCCCTCCCTGTAGACCCGACGTGTCCGTTTCCCCCCTTCAGGTGCTGGCGGCGGCGCCGTCCGTGTGAGGGGGCACACCCCGGAGACGCGTGCCGCCTCTTCGGACATGCCAGCACACCACCCCACATGTATGAGGGCCCGGTGCGACGCTCGGGTGGCATTGCTACCCCCCCCCCACGGCCCCCGTCCCGCCTAACCCTGTAGCGTTTGACCACGGGATCTAACCCTTTGACTTTCCACGGACACGTTTTAACCAGTGGAACTATCCACCCGGTCGTGTTAGGTCAGCCCATACGAACACATTAGAGCAACATCCAGGCCAAACCCACAGTAAGATCCCCTCCCTGTAGACCCGACGCGTCCATTTCCCCCCTTCAGGTGCCGGCGGCGCCGCCGTCCGTGTGAGGGGGCACACCCCGGAGACGCGTCCCGCCTCTTCGGACATGCCTGCACACCACCCCGCATGTATGAGGGCCCGGTGCGACGCTCGGGTGGCATTGCTACCCCCCACGGCCCCCGTCCCGCCTAACCCTGTAGCGTTTGACCACGGGATCTAGCCCTTTGACTTTGCACGGACGCGTTTTGACCAGTGGAACTATCCACCCGGTCATGTTAGGTCAGCCCATACGAACACTTTAGAGCAACATCCGGGCCAAACCCACAGTTATATCCCCTCCCTGTAGACCCGACGCGTCCGTTTCCCCCATCCAGGTGCCCGCGTCGGCGCCGTCCGTGTGAGGGGGCACACCCCGGAGACGCGTGCCGCCTCTTCGGACATGCCAACACACCACCCAGCATGTATGAGGGCCCGGTGCGACGCTCGGGTGGCATTGCTACCCCCCCCCCCCCACGGCACCCGTCCCGCCTAACCCTGTAGCGTTTGACCACGGGATCTAGCCCTTTGACTTTGCACGGACGGGTTTTGACCAATGGAACTATCGACCCGGTCGTGTTAGGTCAGCCTATACGAACACTTTAGAGCACCATCCGGGCCAAACCCACAGTAAGATCCCCTCCCTGTAGACCTGACGTGTCCGTTTCCCCCCTTCAGGTGCCGCCGGCGGCGCCGTCCGTGTCAGGGGGCACACCCCGGAGACGCGTGCCCCCTCTTCGGACATGCTAGCACACCACCCCGCATGTACGAGGGCCCGGTGCGACGCTCGGGTGGCATTGCTACCCCCCCCCCCCACGGCCCCCGTCCCGCCTAACCCTGTAGCGTTTGACCACGGGATCTAACCCTTTGACTTTCCAGGGACATGTTTTAACCAGTGGAACTATCCACCCGGTCGTGTTAGGTCAGCCCATACGAACACTTTAGAACAACATCCAGGCCAAACCCACAGTAAGATCCCCTCCCTGTAGACCCGACGCGTCCATTTCCCCCCTTCAGGTGCCGGCGGCGCCGCCGTCCGTGTGAGGGGGCACACCCCGGAGACGCGTGCCGCCTCTTCGGACATGCCTGCACACCACCCCGCATGTATGAGGGCCCGGTGCGACGCTCGAGTGGCATTGCTACCCCCCACGGCCCCCGTCCCACCTAACCCTGTAGCGTTTGACCACGGCATCTAGCCCTTTGACTTTGCACGGACGCGTTTTGACCAGTGGAACTATCCACCCGGTCATGTTAGCTCAGCCCATACGAACACTTTAGAGCAACATCCGGGCCAAACCCACAGTAAGATCCCCTCCCTGTAGACCCGACGCGTCCGTTTCCCCCCTCCAGGTGCCCGCGTCGGCGCCGTCCGTATGAGGGGGCACACCCCGGAGACGCGTGCCGCCTCTTCGGACATGCCAGCACACCACCCCGCATGTATGAGGGCCCGGTGCGACGCTCGGGTGGCATTGCTAGCCCCCCCCCCCGACGGCCCCCGTCCCGCCTAACCCTGTATCGTTTGACCACGGGATCTAGCCCTTTGACTTTGCACGGACGGGTTTTGACCAGTGGAACTATCGACCCGGTCGTGTTAGGTCATCCTATACGAACACTTTAGAGCAACATCCGGGCCAAACCCACAGTAATATCCCCTCCCTGTAGACCCGACGTATCCGTTTCCCCCCTTCAGGTGCCGGCGGCGGCGCCGTCCGTGTGAGGGGGCACACCCCGGAGACGCGTGCCGCCTCTTCGGACATGCCAGCACACCACACCGCATGTATGAGGGCCCGGTGTGACGCTCGGGTGGCATTGCTACCCCCCAACGGCCCCCGTCCCACCTAACCCTGTAGCGTTTGACCACGGGATCTAGCCCTTTGACTTTGCACGGACGGGTTTTGACCAGTGGAACTATCGACCCGGTCGTGTTAGGTCAGCCCATACGAACACTTTAGAGCAACATCCGGGCCAAACCCACAGTAAGATCCCCTCCGTGTAGACCCGACGCGTCCGTTTCCCCCTCCAGGTGCCGGCGTCGGCGCCGTCCGTGTGAGGGGGCACACCCCGGAGACGCGTGCCGCCTCTTCGGACATGCCAGCACACCACCCCGCATGTATGAGGGCCCGGTGCGATGCTCAGGTGGCATTGCTACCCCCCCCCCCCACGGCCCCCGTCCCGCTTAACCCTGTAGCGTTTGACCACGGGATCTAGCCCTTTGAGTTTGCACGGACGCGTTTTGACCAGTGGAACTATCCACCCGGTCATGTTAGGTCAGCCCATACGAACACTTTAGAGCAACATCCGGGCCAAACCCACAGTAAGATCCCCTCCCTGTAGACCCGACGCGTCCGTTTCCCCCTCCAGGTGCCGGCGTCGGCGTCGTCTGTGTGAGGGGGCACACCCCGGAGACGCGTGCCGCCTCTTCGGACATGCCAGCACACCACCCCGCATATATGAGGGCCCGGTGCGATGCTCGGGTGGCATTGCTACCCCCCCCCCCACGGCCCCCGTCCCGCCTAACCCTGTAGCGTTTGACCACGGGATCTAGCCCTTTGAGTTTGCACGGACGCGTTTTGACCAGTGGAACTATCCACCCGGTCATGTTAGGTCAGCCCATACGAACACTTTAGAGCAACATCCGGGCCAAACCCACAGTAAGATCCCCTCCCTGTAGACCCGACGCGTCCGTTTCCCCCCTCCAGGTGCCGGCGGCGGCGCTGTCCGTGTGAGGGGGCACTCCTCGGAGACGCGTGCCGCCTCTTCGGACATGCCAGCACACCATCCCGCATGTATGAGGGCCCGGTGCGACGCTCGGGTGGCATTGCTACCCCCCCCCCCCCCACGGCCCCGTCCCGCCTAACCCTGTAGCGTTTGACCACGGGATCTAGCCCTTTGACTTTGCACGGACGGGTTTTGACCAGTGGAACTATCGACCCGGTCGTGTTGGGTCAGCCTATACGAACACTTTAGAGCAACATCCGGGCCAAACCCACAGTAAGACCCCCTCCGTGCAGACCCGACGCGTCCGTTTCCCCCCTCCAGGTGCCGGCGTTGGCGCCGTCCGTGTGAGGGGGCACACCCCGGAGACGCGTGCCGCCTCTTCGGACATGCCAGCACACCACCCCGCATGTATGAGGGCCCGGTGCGACGCTCGGGTGGCATTGCTACCCCCCCCCCCCCACGGCCCCCGTCCCGCCTAACCCTGTAGCGTTTGACCACGGGATCTAGCCCTTTGACTTTGCACGGACGGGTTTTGACCAGTGGAACTATCGACCCGGTCTTGTTAGGTCAGCCTATACGAACACTTTAGAGCAACATCCGGGCCAAACCCACAGTAAGATCCCCTCCCTGTAGACCCGACGTGTCGTTTCCCCCCTTCAGGTGCTGGCGGCGGCGCCGTCCGTGTGAGGGGGCACACCCCGGAGACGCGTGCCGCCTCTTCGGACATGCCAGCACACCACCCCACATGTATGAGGGCCCGGTGCGACGCTCGGGTGGCATTGCTACCCCCCCCCCCACGGCCCCCGTCCCGCCTAACCCTGTAGCGTTTGACCACGGGATCTAACCCTTTGACTTTCCACGGACACGTTTTAACCAGTGGAACTATCCACCCGGTCGTGTTAGGTCAGCCCATACGAACACATTAGAGCAACATCCAGGCCAAACCCACAGTAAGATCCCCTCCCTGTAGACCCGACGCGTCCATTTCCCCCCTTCAGGTGCCGGCGGCGCCGCCGTCCGTGTGAGGGGGCACACCCCGGAGACGCGTCCCGCCTCTTCGGACATGCCTGCACACCACCCCGCATGTATGAGGGCCCGGTGCGACGCTCGGGTGGCATTGCTACCCCCCACGGCCCCCGTCCCGCCTAACCCTGTAGCGTTTGACCACGGGATCTAGCCCTTTGACTTTGCACGGACGCGTTTTGACCAGTGGAACTATCCACCCGGTCATGTTAGGTCAGCCCATACGAACACTTTAGAGCAACATCCGGGCCAAACCCACAGTTATATCCCCTCCCTGTAGACCCGACGCGTCCGTTTCCCCCATCCAGGTGCCCGCGTCGGCGCCGTCCGTGTGAGGGGGCACACCCCGGAGACGCGTGCCGCCTCTTCGGACATGCCAACACACCACCCAGCATGTATGAGGGCCCGGTGCGACGCTCGGGTGGCATTGCTACCCCCCCCCCCCCCCACGGCACCCGTCCCGCCTAACCCTGTAGCGTTTGACCACGGGATCTAGCCCTTTGACTTTGCACGGACGGGTTTTGACCAATGGAACTATC
The DNA here is from genome assembly GCF_056163025.1 of Triticum urartu. NCBI lineage: Eukaryota > Viridiplantae > Streptophyta > Magnoliopsida > Poales > Poaceae > Triticum > Triticum urartu. The sequence continues at coordinate 11,734,900 of NC_141879.1, forward strand.
GACCCGGTCGTGTTAGGTCAGCCTATACGAACACTTTAGAGCACCATCCGGGCCAAACCCACAGTAAGATCCCCTCCCTGTAGACCTGACGTGTCCGTTTCCCCCCTTCAGGTGCCGCCGGCGGCGCCGTCCGTGTCAGGGGGCACACCCCGGAGACGCGTGCCCCCTCTTCGGACATGCTAGCACACCACCCCGCATGTACGAGGGCCCGGTGCGACGCTCGGGTGGCATTGCTACCCCCCCCCCCCACGGCCCCCGTCCCGCCTAACCCTGTAGCGTTTGACCACGGGATCTAACCCTTTGACTTTCCAGGGACATGTTTTAACCAGTGGAACTATCCACCCGGTCGTGTTAGGTCAGCCCATACGAACACTTTAGAACAACATCCAGGCCAAACCCACAGTAAGATCCCCTCCCTGTAGACCCGACGCGTCCATTTCCCCCCTTCAGGTGCCGGCGGCGCCGCCGTCCGTGTGAGGGGGCACACCCCGGAGACGCGTGCCGCCTCTTCGGACATGCCTGCACACCACCCCGCATGTATGAGGGCCCGGTGCGACGCTCGAGTGGCATTGCTACCCCCCACGGCCCCCGTCCCACCTAACCCTGTAGCGTTTGACCACGGCATCTAGCCCTTTGACTTTGCACGGACGCGTTTTGACCAGTGGAACTATCCACCCGGTCATGTTAGCTCAGCCCATACGAACACTTTAGAGCAACATCCGGGCCAAACCCACAGTAAGATCCCCTCCCTGTAGACCCGACGCGTCCGTTTCCCCCCTCCAGGTGCCCGCGTCGGCGCCGTCCGTATGAGGGGGCACACCCCGGAGACGCGTGCCGCCTCTTCGGACATGCCAGCACACCACCCCGCATGTATGAGGGCCCGGTGCGACGCTCGGGTGGCATTGCTAGCCCCCCCCCCCCCCCCCCCGACGGCCCCCGTCCCGCCTAACCCTGTATCGTTTGACCACGGGATCTAGCCCTTTGACTTTGCACGGACGGGTTTTGACCAGTGGAACTATCGACCCGGTCGTGTTAGGTCATCCTATACGAACACTTTAGAGCAACATCCGGGCCAAACCCACAGTAATATCCCCTCCCTGTAGACCCGACGTATCCGTTTCCCCCCTTCAGGTGCCGGCGGCGGCGCCGTCCGTGTGAGGGGGCACACCCCGGAGACGCGTGCCGCCTCTTCGGACATGCCAGCACACCACACCGCATGTATGAGGGCCCGGTGTGACGCTCGGGTGGCATTGCTACCCCCCAACGGCCCCCGTCCCGCCTAACCCTGTAGCGTTTGACCACGGGATCTAGCCCTTTGACTTTGCACGGACGGGTTTTGACCAGTGGAACTATCGACCCGGTCGTGTTAGGTCAGCCCATACGAACACTTTAGAGCAACATCCGGGCCAAACCCACAGTAAGATCCCCTCCGTGTAGACCCGACGCGTCCGTTTCCCCCTCCAGGTGCCGGCGTCGGCGCCGTCCGTGTGAGGGGGCACACCCCGGAGACGCGTGCCGCCTCTTCGGACATGCCAGCACACCACCCCGCATGTATGAGGGCCCGGTGCGATGCTCAGGTGGCATTGCTACCCCCCCCCCCCACGGCCCCCGTCCCGCTTAACCCTGTAGCGTTTGACCACGGGATCTAGCCCTTTGAGTTTGCACGGACGCGTTTTGACCAGTGGAACTATCCACCCGGTCATGTTAGGTCAGCCCATACGAACACTTTAGAGCAACATCCGGGCCAAACCCACAGTAAGATCCCCTCCCTGTAGACCCGACGCGTCCGTTTCCCCCCTCTAGGTGCCGGCGGCGGCGCCGTCCGTGTGAGGGGGCACTCCTCGGAGACGCGTGCCGCCTCTTCGGACATGCCAGCACACCATCCCGCATATATGAGGTCCCGGTGCGACGCTCGGGTGGCATTGCTACCCCCCCCACGGCCCCCGTCCCGCCTAACCCTGTAGCGTTTGACCACGGGATCTAGCCCTTTGACTTTGCACGGACGGGTTTTGACCAGTGGAACTATCGACCCGGTCTTGTTAGGTCAGCCTATACGAACACTTTAGAGCAACATCCGGGCCAAACCCACAGTAAGATCCCCTCCCTGTAGACCCGACGTGTCCGTTTCCCCCCTTCAGGTGCTGGCGGCGGCGCCGTCCGTGTGAGGGGGCACACCCCGGAGACGCGTGCCGCCTCTTCGGACATGCCAGCACACCACCCCACATGTATGAGGGCCCGGTGCGACGCTCGGGTGGCATTGCTACCCCCCCCCCCCCACGGCCCCCGTCCCGCCTAACCCTGTAGCGTTTGACCACGGGATCTAACCCTTTGATTTTCCACGGACACGTTTTAACCAGTGGAACTATCCACCCGGTCGTGTTAGGTCAGCCCATACGAACACTTTAGAGCAACATCCAGGCCAAACCCACAGTAAGATCCCCTTCCTGTAGACCCGACGCGTCCATTTCCCCCCTTCAGGTGCCGGCGGCGCCGCCGTCCGTGTGAGGGGGCACACCCCGGAGACGCGTGCCGCCTCTTCGGACATGCCTGCACACCACCCCGCATGTATGAGGGCCCGGTGCGACGCTCGGGTGGCATTGCTACCCCCCACGGCCCCCGTCCAGCCTAACCCTGTAGCGTTTGACCACGGGATCTAGCCCTTTGACTTTGCACGAACGGGTTTTGACCAGTGGAACTATCCACCTGGTCGTGTTAGGTCAGCCCATACGAACACTTTAGAGCAACATCCGGGCCAAACCCAAAGTAAGATCCCCTCCCTGTAGACCCGACGCGTCCGTTTCCCCCCTCCAGGTGCCGGCGGCGGCGTCGTCCGTGTGAGGGGGCACACCCCGTAGACGCGTGCCGCCTCTTCGAACATGCCAGCACACCATCCCGCATGTATGAGGGCCCGGTGCGACGCTCGGGTGGCATTGCTACCCCCCCCCCCCCCACGGCCCCCGTCCCGCCTAACCCTGTAGCGTTTGACCACGGGATCTAACCCTTTGACTTTGCACGGACGGGTTTTGACCAGTGGAACTATCGACCCGGTCGTGTTAGGTCAGCCTATACGAACACTTTAGAGCAACATCCGGGCCAAACCCACATTAAGATCCCCTCTGTCTAGACCCGACGCGTCCGTTTCCCCCCTCCAGGTACCGGCGTCGGTGACGTCTGTGTGAGGGGGCACACCCCGGAGACGCGTGCCGCCTCTTCGGACATGCCAGCACACCATCCCGCATGTATGAGGGCCCGGTGCGACGCTCGGGTGGCATTGCTACCCACCCACGGCCCCCGTCCCGCCTAACCTTGTAGCGTTTGACCACGGTATCTAGCCCTTTGACTTTGCACGGACGGGTTTTGACCAGTGGAACTATCCACCCGGTCGTGTTAGGTCAGCCCATACGAACACTTTAGAACAACATCCAGGCCAAACCCACAGTAAGATCCCCTCCCTGTAGACCCGACGCGTCCATTTCCCCCCTTCAGGTGCCGGCGGCGCCGCCGTCCGTGTGAGGGGGCACACCCCGGAGACGCGTGCCGCCTCTTCGGACATGCCTGCACACCACCCCGCATGTATGAGGGCCCGATGCGACGCTCGGGTGGCATTGCTACCCCCCACGGCCCCCGTCCCGCCTAACCCTGTAGCGTTTGACCACGGGATCTAGCCCTTTGACTTTGCACGGACACGTTTTGACCAGTGGAACTATCCACCCGGTCGTGTTAGGTCAGCCCATACGAACACTTTAGAGCAACATCCGGGCCAAACCCACAGTAAGATCCCCTCCCTGTAGACCCGACGCGTCCGTTTCCCCCCTTCAGGTGCCGGCGGCGGCGCCGTCCGTGTGAGGGGGCACACCCCGGAGACGCGTGCCGCCTCTTCGGACATACCAGCACACCACCCCGCATGTATGAGGGCCCGGTGCTACGCTCGGGTGGCATTGCTACCCCCCCCCCACGGCCCCCGTCCCGCCTAACCCTGTAGCGTTTGACCACGGGATCTAGCCCTTTGACTTTGCACGGACGGGTTTTAACCAGTGGAACTATCCACCCGGTCTTGTTAGGTCAGCCCATACGAACACTTTAGAGCAACATCCGGGCCAAACCCACAGTAAGATCCCCTCCCTGTAGACCCGACGCGTCCGTTTCCCCCCTCCACGTGCCGCCGGCGGCGCCGTCCGTGTGAGGGGGCACACCCCGGAGACGCATGCCGCCTCTTCGGACATGCCAGCACACCACCCCGCATGTATGAGGGCCCGGTGCGACGCTCGGGTGGCATTGCTAGCCCCCCCCCCCCCCCGACGGCCCCCGTCCCGCTTACCCTGTAGCGTTTGACCACGGGATCTAGCACTTTGACTTTGCACGGACGGGTTTTGACCAGTGGAACTATCGACCCGGTCGTGTTAGGTCAGCCCATATGAACACTTTAGAGCAACATCCGGGCCAAACCCACAGTAAGATCCCCTCCGTGTAGACCCGACGCGTCCGTTTCCCCCTCCAGGTGCCGGCGTCGGCGCCGTCCGTGTGAGGGGGCACACCCCGGAGACGCGTGCCGCCTCTTCGGACATGCCAGCACACCACCCCGCATGTATGAGGGCCCGGTGCGACGCTCGGGTGGCATTGCTACCCCCCCCCCCACGGCCCCCGTCCCGCCTAACCCTGTAGCGTTTGACCACGGGATCTAGCCCTTTGACTTTGCACGGACACGTTTTAACCAGTGGAACTATCCACCCGGTCGTGTTAGGTCAGCCCATACGAACACTTTAGAGCAACATCCAGGCCAAACCCACAGTAAGATCCCCTCCCTGTAGACCCGACGCGTTCATTTCCCCCCTTCAGGTGCTGGCGGCGGCGCCGTCCGTGTGAGGGGGCACACCCCGGAGACGTGTGCCGCCTCTTCGGACATGCCTGCACACCACCCCGCATGTATGAGGGCCCGGTGCGACGCTCGGGTGGCATTGCTACCCCCCACGGCCCCCGTCCCGCCTAACCCTGTAGCGTTTGACCACGGGATCTAGCCCTTTGACTTTGCACGGACGCGTTTTGACCAGTGGAACTATCCACCCGGTCGTGTTAGGTCAGCCCATACGAACACTTTAGAGCAACATCCTGGCCAAACCCACAGTAAGATCTCCTCCCTGTAGATCCGACGCGTCCGTTTCCCCCCTTCAGGTGCCGGCGGCGGCACCGTCCGTGTGAGGGGGCACACCCCGGAGACGCGTGCCGCCTCTTCGGACATACCAGCACACCACCCCGCATGTATGAGGGCCCGGTGCTACGCTCGGGTGGCATTGCTACCCCCCCACGGCCCCAGTCCCGCCTAACCCTGTAGCGTTTGACCACGGGATCTAGCCCTTTGACTTTGCACGGACGGGTTTTAACCAGTGGAACTATCCACCCGGTCTTGTTAGGTCAGCCCATACAAACACTTTAGAGCAACATCCAGGCCAAACCCACAGTAAGATCCCCTCCCTGTAGACCCGACGCGTCCGTTTCCCCCCTTTAGGTGCCGGCGGCGGCGCCGTCCGTGTGAGGGGGCACACCCCGGAGACGCGTGCCGCCTCTTCGGACATGCCAGCACACCACCCCGCATGTATGAGGGCCCAGTGCGACGCTCGGGTGGCATTGCTACCCCCACGACCCCGTCCCGCCTAACCCTGTAGCGTTTGACCACGGGATCTAGCCCTTTGACTTTGCATGGACGGGTTTTAACCAGTGGAACTATCCACCCGGTCGTGTTAGGTCAGCCGATACGAACACTTTAGAGCAACATCCGGGCCAAACCCACAGTAAGATCCCCTCCCTGTAGACCCGACGCGTCCGTTTCCCCCCTCCAGGTGCCGGCGGCGGCGCCGTCCGTGTAAGGGGGCACACCCCGGAGACGCGTGCCGCCTCTTCGGAGATGCCAGCACACCATCCCGCATGTATGAGGACCCGGTGCGACGCTCGGGTGGCATTGCTACCCCCCCCCCCCCCACACGGCCCCCGTCCCGCCTAACCCTGTAGCGTTTGACCACGGGATCTAGCCCTTTGACTTTGCACGGACGGGTTTTGACCAGTGGAACTATCGACCCGGTCGTGTTAAGTCAGCCTATACGAACACTTTAGAGCAACATCCGGGCCAAACCCACAGTAAGATCCCCTCCATGTAGACCCGACGCGTCCGTTTCCCCCCTCCAAGTGCCGGCGGCGGCGCCGTCCGTGTGAGGGGGCACACCCCGGAGACGCGTGCCGCCTCTTCGTACATGCCAGCACACCACCCCGCATGTATGAGGGCCCGGTGCGACGCTCGGGTGGCATTGCTACCCCCCCACGGCCCCCGTCCCGCCTAACCCTGTAGCGTTTGACCACGGGATCTAGCCCTTTGACTTTGCACGGACGGGTTTTGACCAGTGGAACTATCCACCAGGTCGTGTTAGGTCAGCCCATACGAACACTTTAGAGCAACATCCGGGCCAAACCCACAGTAAGATCCCCTCCCTGTAGACCCGACGCGTCCGTTTCCCCCCTTCAGGTGCCGACGGCGGCGCCGTCCGTGTGAGGGGGCACACCCCGGAGACGCGTGCCGCCTCTTCGGACATGCCAGCACACCACCCCGCATGTATGAGGGCCCGGTGCGACGCTCGGGTGGCATTGCTACCCCCCCCCCACGGCCCCCGTCCCGCCTAACCCTGTAGCGTTTGACCACGGGATCTAGCCCTTTGACTTTGCACGGACGGGTTTTAACCAGTGGAACTATCCACCCGGTCTTGTTAGGTCAGCCCATACGAACACTTTAGAGCAACATCCGGGCCAAACCCACAGTAAGATCCCCTCCCTGTAGACCCAACGCGTCCGTTTCCCCCCTTCAGGTGCCGGCGGCGTCGCCGTCCGTGTGAGGGGGCACCCCCCGGAGACGCGTGCCGCCTCTTCGGACATGCCAGCACACCACCCCGCATGTATGAGGGCCCGGTGCGACGCTTGGGTGGCATTGCTACCCCCCACGGCCCCCGTCCCGCCTAACCCTGTAGCGTTTGACCACGGGATCTAGCCCTTTGACTTTGCACGGACGGGTTTTGACCAGTGGAACTATACACCCGGTCGTGTTAGGTCAGCCCATACAAACACTTTAGAGCAACACCCGGGCCAAACCCACAGTAAGATCACCTCCCTGTAGACCCGACGTATCCGCTTCCCCCCTTCAGGTGCCGGCGGCGGCGCCGTCCGTGTGAGGGGGCACACCCCGGAGACGCGTGCCGCCTCTTCGGACATGCCAGCACACCACACCGCATGTATGAGGGCCCGGTGTGACGCTCGGGTGGCATTGCTACCCCCCAACGGCCCCCGTCCCGCCTAACCCTGTAGCCTTTGACCACGGGATCTAGCCCTTTGACTTTGCACGAACGGGTTTTGACCAGTGGAACTATCCACCCGGTCGTGTTGGGTCAGCCCATACGAACACTTTAGAGCAACATCCGGGCCAAACCCACAGTAAGATCCCCTCCCTGTAGACCCGACGCATCCGTTTCCCCCCTTCAGGTGCCGGCGGCGGCGCCGTCCGTGTGAGGGGGCACACCCCGGAGACGCGTGCCGCCTCTTCGGACATGCCAGCACACCACCCCGCATGTATGAGGGCCCGGTGCGACGCTCGGGTGGCATTGCTACCCCCCACGGCCCCCGTCCCGCCTAACCCTATAGCGTTTGACCACGGGATCTAGCCCTTTGACTTTGCACGGACGGGTTTTGACCAGTGGAACTATCGACCCGGTCATGTTAGGTCAGCCCATACGAACACTTTAGAGCAACATCCGGGCCAAACCCACAGTAAGATCCCCTCCCTGTAGACCCGACGCGTCCGTTTCCCCCTTCCAGGTGCCGGCGTCGGCGCCGTCCGTGTGAGTGGGCACACCCCGGAGACGCGTGCCGCCTCTTCGGACATGACAGCACACCACCCCGCATGTATGAGGGCCCGGTGCAACGCTCGGGTGGCATTGCTACCCCCCCCCCCACGGCCCCCGTCCCGCCTAACCCTGTAGCGTTTGACCACGGGATCTAGCCCTTTGACTTTGCACGGACACGTTTTAACCAGTGGAACTATCCACCCGGTCGTGTTAGGTCAGCCCATACGAACACTTTAGAGCAACATCCAGGCCAAACCCACAGTTAGATCCCCTCCCTGTAGACCCGACGCGTCCGTTTCCCCCCTTCAGGTGCCAGCGGCGGCGCCGTCCGTGTGAGGGGGCACACCCCGGAGATGCGTGCCGCCTCTTCGGGCATGTCAGCACACCATCCCGCATGTATGTGGGCCTGGTGCGACGCTCGGGTGGCATTGCTACCCCCCCCCCCCACGGCCCCCGTCCCGCCTAACCCTGTAGCGTTTGACCACGGGATCTAGCCCTTTGACTTTGCACGAACGGGTTTTGACCAGTGGAACTATCCACCTGGTCGTGTTAGGTCAGCCCATACGAACACTTTAGAGCAACATCCGGGCCAAACCCAAAGTAAGATCCCCTCCCTGTAGACCCGACGCGTCCGTTTCCCCCCTCCAGGTGCCGGCGGCGGCGTCGTCCGTGTGAGGGGGCACACCCCGTAGACGCGTGCCGCCTCTTCGAACATGCCAGCACACCATCCCGCATGTATGAGGGCCCGGTGCGACGCTCGGGTGGCATTGCTACCCCCCCCCCCCACGGCCCCCGTCCCGCCTAACCCTGTAGCGTTTGACCACGGGATCTAACCCTTTGACTTTGCACGGACGGGTTTTGACCAGTGGAACTATCGACCCGGTCGTGTTAGGTCAGCCTATACGAACACTTTAGAGCAACATCCGGGCCAAACCCACATTAAGATCCCCTCTGTCTAGACCCGACGCGTCCGTTTCCCCCCTCCAGGTACCGGCGTTGGCGACGTCCGTGTGAGGGGGCACACCCCGGAGACGCGTGCCGCCTCTTCGGACATGCCAGCACACCATCCCGCATGTATGAGGGCCCGGTGCGACGCTCGGGTGGCATTGCTACCCCCCTACGGCCCCCGTCCCGCCTAACCTTGTAGCGTTTGACCACGGTATCTAGCCCTTTGACTTTGCACGGACGGGTTTTGACCAGTGGAACTATCCACCCGGTCGTGTTAGGTCAGCCCATACGAACACTTTAGAACAACATCCAGGCCAAACCCACAGTAAGATCCCCTCCCTGTAGACCCGACGCGTCCATTTCCCCCCTTCAGGTGCCGGCGGCGCCGCCGTCCGTGTGAGGGGGCACACCCCGGAGACGCGTGCCGCCTCTTCGGACATGCCTGCACACCACCCCGCATGTATGAGGGCCCGATGCGACGCTCGGGTGGCATTGCTACCCCCCACGGCCCCCGTCCCGCCTAACCCTGTAGCGTTTGACCACGGGATCTAGCCCTTTGACTTTGCACGGACACGTTTTGACCAGTGGAACTATCCACCCGGTCGTGTTAGGTCAGCCCATACGAACACTTTAGAGCAACATCCGGGCCAAACCCACAGTAAGATCCCCTCCCTGTAGACCCGACGCGTCCGTTTCCCCCCTTCAGGTGCCGGCGGCGGCGCCGTCCGTGTGAGGGGGCACACCCCGGAGACGCGTGCCGCCTCTTCGGACATACCAGCACACCACCCCGCATGTATGAGGGCCCGGTGCTACGCTCGGGTGGCATTGCTACCCCCCCCCCCACGGCCCCCGTCCCGCCTAACCCTGTAGCGTTTGACCACGGGATCTAGCCCTTTGACTTTGCACGGACGGGTTTTAACCAGTGGAACTATCCACCCGGTCTTGTTAGGTCAGCCCATACGAACACTTTAGAGCAACATCCGGGCCAAACCCACAGTAAGATCCCCTCCCTGTAGACCCGACGCGTCCGTTTCCCCCCTCCACGTGCCGCCGGCGGCGCCGTCCGTGTGAGGGGGCACACCCCGGAGACGCATGCCGCCTCTTCGGACATGCCAGCACACCACCCCGCATGTATGAGGGCCCGGTGCGACGCTCGGGTGGCATTGCTAGCCCCCCCCCCCCCCCCGACGGCCCCCGTCCCGCCTAACCCTGTATCGTTTGACCACGGGATCTAGCCCTTTGACTTTGCACGGACGGGTTTTGACCAGTGGAACTATCGACCCGGTCGTGTTAGGTCATCCTATACGAACACTTTAGAGCAACATCCGGGCCAAACCCACAGTAAGATCCCCTCCCTGTAGACCCGACGTATCCGTTTCCCCCCTTCAGGTGCCGGCGGCGGCGCCGTCCGTGTGAGGGGGCACACCCCGGAGACGCGTGCCGCCTCTTCGGACATGCCAGCACACCACACCGCATGTATGAGGGCCCGGTGTGACGCTCGGGTGGCATTGCTACCCCCCAACGGCCCCCGTCCCGCCTAACCCTGTAGCGTTTGACCACGGGATCTAGCCCTTTGACTTTGCACGGACGGGTTTTGACCAGTGGAAGTATCGACCCGGTCGTGTTAGGTCAGCCCATACGAACACTTTAGAGCAACATCCGGGCCAAACCCACAGTAAGATCCCCTCCGTGTAGACCCGACGCGTCCGTTTCCCCCTCCAGGTGCCGGCGTCGGCGTCGTCCGTGTGAGGGGGCACACCCCGGAGACGCGTGCCGCCTCTTCGGACATGCCAGCACACCACCCCGCATATATGAGGGCCCGGTGCGATGCTCGGGTGGCATTGCTACCCCCCCCCCCACGGCCCCCGTCCCGCCTAACCCTGTAGCGTTTGACCACGGGATCTAGCCCTTTGAGTTTGCACGGACGCGTTTTGACCAGTGGAACTATCCACCCGGTCATGTTAGGTCAGCCCATACGAACACTTTAGAGCAACATCCGGGCCAAACCCACAGTAAGATCCCCTCCCTGTAGACCCGACGCGTCCGTTTCCCCCTCCAGGTGCCGGCGTCGGCGTCGTCCGTGTGAGGGGGCACACCCCGGAGACGCGTGCCGCCTCTTCGGACATGCCAGCACACCACCCCGCATATATGAGGGCCCGGTGCGATGCTCGGGTGGCATTGCTACCCCCCCCCCACGGCCCCCGTCCCGCCTAACCCTGTAGCGTTTGACCACGGGATCTAGCCCTTTGAGTTTGCACGGACGCGTTTTGACCAGTGGAACTATCCACCCGGTCATGTTAGGTCAGCCCATACGAACACTTTAGAGCAACATCCGGGCCAAACCCACAGTAAGATCCCCTCCCTGTAGACCCGACGCGTCCGTTTCCCCCCTCCAGGTGCCGGCGGCGGCGCTGTCCGTGTGAGGGGGCACTCCTCGGAGACGCGTGCCGCCTCTTCGGACATGCCAGCACACCATCCCGCATGTATGAGGGCCCGGTGCGACGCTCGGGTGGCATTGCTACCCCCCCCCACGGCCCCGTCCCGCCTAACCCTGTAGCGTTTGACCACGGGATCTAGCCCTTTGACTTTGCACGGACGGGTTTTGACCAGTGGAACTATCGACCCGGTCGTGTTGGGTCAGCCTATACGAACACTTTAGAGCAACATCCGGGCCAAACCCACAGTAAGACCCCCTCCGTGCAGACCCGACGCGTCCGTTTCCCCCCTCCAGGTGCCGGCGTTGGCGCCGTCCGTGTGAGGGGGCACACCCCGGAGACGCGTGCCGCCTCTTCGGACATGCCAGCACACCACCCCGCATGTATGAGGGCCCGGGGCGACGCTCGGGTGGCATTGCTACCCCCCCCCACGGCCCCCGTCCCGCCTAACCCTGTAGCGTTTGACCACGGGATCTAGCCCTTTGACTTTGCACGGACGGGTTTTGACCAGTGGAACTATCGACCCGGTCTTGTTAGGTCAGCCTATACGAACACTTTAGAGCAACATCCGGGCCAAACCCACAGTAAGATCCCCTCCCTGTAGACCCGACGTGTCCGTTTCCCCCCTTCAGGTGCTGGCGGCGGCGCCGTCCGTGTGAGGGGGCACACCCCGGAGACGCGTGCCGCCTCTTCGGACATGCCAGCACACCACCCCACATGTATGAGGGCCCGGTGCGACGCTCGGGTGGCATTGCTACCCCCCCCCCCACGGCCCCCGTCCCGCCTAACCCTGTAGCGTTTGACCACGGGATCTAACCCTTTGACTTTCCACGGACACGTTTTAACCAGTGGAACTATCCACCCGGTCGTGTTAGGTCAGCCTATACGAACACATTAGAGCAACATCCAGGCCAAACCCACAGTAAGATCCCCTCCCTGTAGACCCGACGCGTCCATTTCCCCCCTTCAGGTGCCGGCGGCGCCGCCGTCCGTGTGAGGGGGCACACCCCGGAGACGCGTCCCGCCTCTTCGGACATGCCTGCACACCACCCCGCATGTATGAGGGCCCGGTGCGACGCTCGGGTGGCATTGCTACCCCCCACGGCCCCCGTCCCGCCTAACCCTGTAGCGTTTGACCACGGGATCTAGCCCTTTGACTTTGCACGGACGCGTTTTGACCAGTGGAACTATCCACCCGGTCATGTTAGGTCAGCCCATACGAACACTTTAGAGCAACATCCGGGCCAAACCCACAGTTATATCCCCTCCCTGTAGACCCGACGCGTCCGTTTCCCCCATCCAGGTGCCCGCGTCGGCGCCATCCGTGTGAGGGGGCACACCCCGGAGACGCGTGCCGCCTCTTCGGACATGCCAACACACCACCCAGCATGTATGAGGGCCCGGTGCGACGCTCGGGTGGCATTGCTACCCCCCCCCACGGCACCCGTCCCGCCTAACCCTGTAGCGTTTGACCACGGGATCTAGCCCTTTGACTTTGCACGGACGGGTTTTGACCAATGGAACTATCGACCCGGTCGTGTTAGGTCAGCCTATACGAACACTTTAGAGCACCATCCGGGCCAAACCCACAGTAAGATCCCCTCCCTGTAGACCCGACGTGTCCGTTTCCCCCCTTCAGGTGCCGCCGGCGGCGCCGTCCGTGTCAGGGGGCACACCCCGGAGACGCGTGCCCCCTCTTCGGACATGCTAGCACACCACCCCGCATGTATGAGGGCCCGGTGCGACGCTCGGGTGGCATTGCTACCCCCCCCCCCCACGGCCCCCGTCCCGCCTAACCCTGTAGCGTTTGACCACGGGATCTAACCCTTTGACTTTCCAGGGACATGTTTTAACCAGTGGAACTATCCACCCGGTCGTGTTAGGTCAGCCCATACGAACACTTTAGAACAACATCCAGGCCAAACCCACAGTAAGATCCCCTCCCTGTAGACCCGACGCGTCCATTTCCCCCCTTCAGGTGCCGGCGGCGCCGCCGTCCGTGTGAGGGGGCACACCCCGGAGACGCGTGCCGCCTCTTCGGACATGCCTGCACACCACCCCGCATGTATGAGGGCCCGGTGCGACGCTCGAGTGGCATTGCTACCCCCCACGGCCCCCGTCCCACCTAACCCTGTAGCGTTTGACCACGGCATCTAGCCCTTTGACTTTGCACGGACGCGTTTTGACCAGTGGAACTATCCACCCGGTCATGTTAGCTCAGCCCATACGAACACTTTAGAGCAACATCCGGGCCAAACCCACAGTAAGATCCCCTCCCTGTAGACCCGACGCGTCCGTTTCCCCCCTCCAGGTGCCCGCGTCGGCGCCGTCCGTATGAGGGGGCACACCCCGGAGACGCGTGCCGCCTCTTCGGACATGCCAGCACACCACCCCGCATGTATGAGGGCCCGGTGCGACGCTCGGGTGGCATTGCTAGCCCCCCCCCCCCCGACGGCCCCCGTCCCGCCTAACCCTGTATCGTTTGACCACGGGATCTAGCCCTTTGACTTTGCACGGACGGGTTTTGACCAGTGGAACTATCGACCCGGTCGTGTTAGGTCATCCTATACGAACACTTTAGAGCAACATCCGGGCCAAACCCACAGTAATATCCCCTCCCTGTAGACCCGACGTATCCGTTTCCCCCCTTCAGGTGCCGGCGGCGGCGCCGTCCGTGTGAGGGGGCACACCCCGGAGACGCGTGCCGCCTCTTCGGACATGCCAGCACACCACACCGCATGTATGAGGGCCCGGTGTGACGCTCGGGTGGCATTGCTACCCCCCAACGGCCCCCGTCCCGCCTAACCCTGTAGCGTTTGACCACGGGATCTAGCCCTTTGACTTTGCACGGACGGGTTTTGACCAGTGGAACTATCGACCCGGTCGTGTTAGGTCAGCCCATACGAACACTTTAGAGCAACATCCGGGCCAAACCCACAGTAAGATCCCCTCCGTATAGACCCGACGCGTCCGTTTCCCCCTCCAGGTGCCGGCGTCGGCGCCGTCCGTGTGAGGGGGCACACCCCGGAGACGCGTGCCGCCTCTTCGGACATGCCAGCACACCACCCCGCATGTATGAGGGCCCGGTGCGATGCTCGGGTGGCATTGCTACCCCCCCCCCCCCACGGCCCCCGTCCCGCTTAACCCTGTAGCGTTTGACCACGGGATCTAGCCCTTTGAGTTTGCACGGACGCGTTTTGACCAGTGGAACTATCCACCCGGTCATGTTAGGTCAGCCCATACGAACACTTTAGAGCAACATCCGGGCCAAACCCACAGTAAGATCCCCTCCCTGTAGACCCGACGCGTCCGTTTCCCCCCTCCAGGTGCCGGCGGCGGCGCCGTCCGTGTGAGGGGGCACTCCTCGGAGACGCGTGCCGCCTCTTCGGACATGCCAGCACACCATCCCGCATATATGAGGGCCCGGTGCGACGCTCGGGTGGCATTGCTACCCCCCCCACGGCCCCCGTCCCGCCTAACCCTGTAGCGTTTGACCACGGGATCTAGCCCTTTGACTTTGCACGGACGGGTTTTGACCAGTGGAACTATCGACCCGGTCTTGTTAGGTCAGCCTATACGAACACTTTAGAGCAACATCCGGGCCAAACCCACAGTAAGATCCCCTCCCTGTAGACCCAACGTGTCCGTTTCCCCCCTTCAGGTGCTGGCGGCGGCGCCGTCCGTGTGAGGGGGCACACCCCGGAGACGCGTGCCGCCTCTTCGGACATGCCAGCACACCACCCCACATGTATGAGGGCCCGGTGCGACGCTCGGGTGGCATTGCTACCCCCCCCCCCCACGGCCCCCGTCCCGCCTAACCCTGTAGCGTTTGACCACGGGATCTAACCCTTTGATTTTCCACGGACACGTTTTAACCAGTGGAACTATCCACCCGGTCGTGTTAGGTCAGCCCATACGAACACTTTAGAGCAACATCCAGGCCAAACCCACAGTAAGATCCCCTTCCTGTAGACCCGACGCGTCCATTTCCCCCCTTCAGGTGCCGGCGGCGCCGCCGTCCGTGTGAGGGGGCACACCCCGGAGACGCGTGCCGCCTCTTCGGACATGCCTGCACACCACCCCGCATGTATGAGGGCCCGGTGCGACGCTCGGGTGGCATTGCTACCCCCCACGGCCCCCGTCCAGCCTAACCCTGTAGCGTTTGACCACGGGATCTAGCCCTTTGACTTTGCACGGACGCGTTTTGACCAGTGGAACTATCCACCCGGTCATGTTAGGTCAGCCCATACGAACACTTTAGAGCAACATCCGGGCCAAACCCACAGTTATATCCCCTCCCTGTAGACCCGACGCATCCGTTTCCCCCATCCAGGTGCCCGCGTCGGCGCCGTCCGTGTGAGGGGGCACACCCCGGAGACGCGTGCCGCCTCTTCGGACATGCCAACACACCACCCAGCATGTATGAGGGCCCGGTGCGACGCTCGGGTGGCATTGCTACCCCCCCCCCCACGGCCCCCGTCCCGCCTAACCCTGTAGCGTTTGACCACGGGATCTAGCCCTTTGACTTTGCACGGACGGGTTTTGACCAATGGAACTATCGACCCGGTCGTGCTAGGTCAGCCTATACGAACACTTTAGAGCAACATCCGGGCCAAACCCACAGTAAGATCCCCTCCCTGTAGACCCGACGTGTCCGTTTCCCCCCTTCAGGTGCCGCCGGCGGCGCCGTCCGTGTCAGGGGGCACACCCCGGAGACGCGTGCCGCCTCTTCGGACATGCCAGCACACCACCCCGCATGTATGAGGGCCCGGTGCGACGCTCGGGTGGCATTGCTACCCCCCCCCCCCCACGGCCCCCGTCCCGCCTAACCCTGTAGCGTTTGACCACGGGATCTAACCCTTTGACTTTCCAGGGACACATTTTAACCAGTGGAACTATCCACCCGATCGTGTTAGGTCAGCCCATACGAACACTTTAGAACAACATCCAGGCCAAACCCACAGTAAGATCCCCTCCCTGTAGACCCGACGCGTCCATTTCCCCCCTTCAGGTGCCGGCGGCGCCGCCGTCCGTGTGAGGGGGCACACCCCGGAGACGCGTGCCGCCTCTTCGGACATGCCTGCACACCACCCCGCATGTATGAGGGCCCGGTGCGACGCTCGGGTGTCATTGCTACCCCCCACGGCCCCCGTCCCACCTAACCCTGTAGCGTTTGACCACGGCATCTAGCCCTTTGACTTTGCACGGACGCGTTTTGACCAGTGGAACTATCCACCCGGTCATGTTAGCTCAGCCCATACGAACACTTTAGAGCAACATCCGGGCCAAACCCACAGTAAGATCCCCTCCCTGTAGACCCGACGCGTCCGTTTCCCCCCTCCAGGTGCCCGCGTCGGCGCCGTCCGTGTGAGGGGGCACACCCCGGAGACGCGTGCCGCCTCTTCGGACATGCCAGCACACCACCCCGCATGTATGAGGGCCCGGTGCGACGCTCGGGTGGCATTGCTAGCCCCCCCCCTCCCGACGGCCCCCGTCCCGCCTAACCATGTATCGTTTGACCACGGGATCTAGCCCTTTGACTTTGCACGGACGGGTTTTGACCAGTGGAACTATCGACCCGGTCGTGTTAGGTCATCCTATACGAACACTTTAGAGCAACATCCGGGCCAAACCCACAGTAAGATCCCCTCCCTGTAGACCCGAAGTATCCGTTTCCCCCCTTCAGGTGCCGGCGGCGGCGCCGTCCGTGTGAGGGGGCACACCCCGGAGACGCGTGCCGCCTCTTCGGACATGCCAGCACACCACACCGCATGTATGAGGTCCCGGTGTGACGCTCGGGTGGCATTGCTACCCCCCAACGGCCCCCGTCCCGCCTAACCCTGTAGCGTTTGACCACGGGATCTAGCCCTTTGACTTTGCACGGACGGGTTTTGACCAGTGGAACTATCGACCCGGTCGTGTTAGGTCAGCCCATACGAACACTTTAGAGCAACATCCGGGCCAATCCCACAGTAAGATCCCCTCCGTGTAGACCCGACGCGTCCGTTTCCCCCTCCAGGTGCCGGCGTCGGCGCCGTCCGTGTGAGGGGGCACACCCCGGAGACGCGTGCCGCCTCTTCGGACATGCCAGCACACCACCCCGCATGTATGAGGGCCCGGTGCGATGCTCGGGTGGCATTGCTACCCCCCCCCCCCCACGGCCCCCGTCCCGCCTAACCCTGTAGCGTTTGACCACGAGATCTAGCCCTTTGACTTTGCACGGACGGGTTTTGACCAGTGGAACTATCGACCCGGTCGTGTTAGGTCAGCCTATACGAACACTTTAGAGCAACATCCGGGCCAAACCCACAGGAAGACCCCCTCCGTGCAGACCCGACGCGTCTGTTTCCCCCCTCCAGGTGCCGGCGTCGGCGCCGTCCGTGTGAGGGGGCACACCCCGGAGACGCGTGCCGGCTCTTCGGACATGCCAGCACACCACCCCGCATGTATGAGGGCCCGGTGCGACGCTCGGGTGGCATTGCTACCCCCCCCACGGCCCCCGTCCCGCCTAACCCTGTAGCGTTTGACCACGGGATCTAGCCCTTTGACTTTGCACGGACGGGTTTTGACCAGTGGAACTATCGACCCGGTCTTGTTAGGTCAGCCTATATGAACACTTTAGAGCAACATCCGGGCCAAACCCACAGTAAGATCCCCTCCCTGTAGACCCGACGTGTGCGTTTCCCCCCTTCAGGTGATGGCGGCGGCCCCGTCCGTGTGAGGGGGCACACCCCGGAGACGCGTGCCGCCTCTTCGGACATGCCAGCACACCACCCCACATGTATGAGGGCCCGGTGCGACGCTCGGGTGGCATTGCTACCCCCCCCCCCCCATGGCCCCCGTCCCGCCTAACCCTGTAGCGTTTGACCACGGGATCTAACCCTTTGACTTTCCACGGACACGTTTTAACCAGTGGAACTATCCACCCGGTCGTGTTAGGTCAGCCCATACGAACACTTTAGAGCAACATCCAGGCCAAACCCACAGTAGGATCCCCTCCCTGTAGACCCGACGCGTCCATTTCCCCCCTTCAGGTGCCGGCGGCGCCGCCGTCCGTGTGAGGGGGCACACCCCGGAGACGCGTGCCGCCTCTTCGGACATGCCTGCACACCACCCCGCATGTATGAGGGCCCGGTGCGACGCTCGGGTGGCATTGCTACCCCCCACGGCCCCCGTCCCGCCTAACCCTGTAGCGTTTGACCACGGGATCTAGCCCTTTGACTTTGCACGGACGCGTTTTGACCAGTGGAACTATCCACCCGGTCATGTTAGGTCAGCCCATACGAACACTTTAGAGCAACATCCGGGCCAAACCCACAGTTATATCCCCTCCCTGTAGACCTGACGCGTCCGTTTCCCCCATCCAGGTGCCCGCGTCGGCTCCGTCCGTGTGAGGGGGCACACCCCGGAGACGCGTGCCGCCTCTTCGGACATGCCAGCACACCACCCCGCATGTATGAGGGCCCGGTGCGATGCTCGGTTGGCATTGCTACCCCCCCCCCCCCCACGGCCCCCGTCCCGCCTAACCCTGTAGCGTTTGACCACGGGATCTAGCCCTTTGACTTTGCACGGACGGGTTTTGACCAATGGAACTATCGACCCGGTCGTGTTAGGTCAGCCTATACGAACACTTTAGAGCAACATCCGGGCCAAACCCACAGTAAGATCCCCTCCCTGTAGACCCGACGTGTCCGTTTCCCCCCTTCAGGTGCCGCCGGCGGCGCCGTCCGTGTCAGGGGCACACCCCGGAGACGCGTGCCGCCTCTTCGGACATGCCAGCACACCACCCCGCATGTATGAGGGCCCGATGCGACGCTCGGGTGGCATTGCTACCCCCCCCCCCCCCACGGCCCCCGTCCCGCCTAACCCTGTAGCGTTTGACCACGGGATCTAACCCTTTGACTTTCCACGGACACGTTTTAACCAGTGGAACTATCCACCCGGTCGTGTTAGGTCAGCCCATACGAACACTTTAGAACAACATCCAGGCCAAACCCACAGTAAGATCCCCTCCCTGTAGACCCGACGCGCCCATTTCCCCCCTTCAGGTGCCGGCGGCGCCGCCGTCCGTGTGAGGGGGCACACCCCGGAGACGCGTGCCGCCTCTTCGGACATGCCTGCACACCACCCCGCATGTATGAGGGCCCGGTGCGACGCTCGGTTGGCATTGCTACCCCCCACGGCCCCCGTCCCACCTAACCCTGTAGCGTTTGACCACGGCATCTAGCCCTTTGACTTTGCACGG
This sequence comes from Triticum urartu, assembly GCF_056163025.1. Taxonomy (NCBI): domain Eukaryota; kingdom Viridiplantae; phylum Streptophyta; class Magnoliopsida; order Poales; family Poaceae; genus Triticum; species Triticum urartu. The sequence goes on from NC_141879.1 coordinate 11,754,405, forward strand.
ACGCGTTTTGACCAGTGGAACTATCCACCCGGTCATGTTAGGTCAGCCCATACGAACACTTTAGAGCAACATCCGGGCCTAACCCACAGTAAGATCCCCTCCCTGTAGACCCGACGCGTCCGTTTCCCCCCTCCAGGTGCCCGCGTCGGCGCCGTCCGTGTGAGGGGGCACACCCCGGAGACGCATGCCGCCTCTTCGGACATGCCAGCACACCACCCCGCATGTATGAGGGCCCGGTGCGACGCTCGGGTGGCATTGCTACCCCCCCCCCCCACGGCCCCCTTCCCGCCTAACCCTGTAGCGTTTGACCACGGGATCTAGCCCTTTGACTTTGCACGGACGGGTTTTGACCAGTGGAACTATCGACCCGGTCGTGTTAGGTCAGCCTATACGAACACTTTAGAGCAACATCCGGGCCAAACCCACAGTAAGACCCCCTCCGTGCAGACCCGACGCGTCTGTTTCCCCCCTCCAGGTGCCGGCGTCGGCGCCGTCCGTGTGAGGGGGCACACCCCGGAGACGCGTGCCGGCTCTTCGGACATGCCAGCACACCACCCCGCATGTATGAGGGCCCGGTGCGACGCTCGGGTGGCATTGCTACCCCCCCACGGCCCCCGTCCCGCCTAACCCTGTAGCGTTTGACCACGGGATCTAGCCCTTTGACTTTGCACGGACGGGTTTTGACCAGTGGAACTATCGACCCGGTCTTGTTAGGTCAGCCTATATGAACACTTTAGAGCAACATCCGGGCCAAACCCACAGTAAGATCCCCTCCCTGTAGACCCGACGTGTGCGTTTCCCCCTTCAGGTGATGGCGGCGGCCCCGTCCGTGTGAGGGGGCACACCCCGGAGACGCGTGCCGCCTCTTCGGACATGCCAGCACACCACCCCACATGTATGAGGGCCCGGTGCGACGCTCGGGTGGCATTGCTACCCCCCCCCCCATGGCCCCCGTCCCGCCTAACCCTGTAGCGTTTGACCACGGGATCTAACCCTTTGACTTTCCACGGACACGTTTTAACCAGTGGAACTATCCACCCGGTCGTGTTAGGTCAGCCCATACGAACACTTTAGAGCAACATCCAGGCCAAACCCACAGTAGGATCCCCTCCCTGTAGACCCGACGCGTCCATTTCCCCCCTTCAGGTGCCGGCGGCGCCGCCGTCCGTGTGAGGGGGCACACCCCGGAGACGCGTGCCGCCTCTTCGGACATGCCTGCACACCACCCCGCATGTATGAGGGCCCGGTGCGACGCTCGGGTGGCATTGCTACCCCCCACGGCCCCCGTCCCGCCTAACCCTGTAGCGTTTGACCACGGGATCTAGCCCTTTGACTTTGCACGGACGCGTTTTGACCAGTGGAACTATCCACCCGGTCATGTTAGGTCAGCCCATACGAACACTTTAGAGCAACATCCGGGCCAAACCCACAGTTATATCCCCTCCCTGTAGACCTGACGCGTCCGTTTCCCCCATCCAGGTGCCCGCGTCGGCTCCGTCCGTGTGAGGGGGCACACCCCGGAGACGCGTGCCGCCTCTTCGGACATGCCAGCACACCACCCCGCATGTATGAGGGCCCGGTGCGACGCTCGGTTGGCATTGCTACCCCCCCCCCCCCCCCCACGGCCCCCGTCCCGCCTAACCCTGTAGCGTTTGACCACGGGATCTAGCCCTTTGACTTTGCACGGACGGGTTTTGACCAATGGAACTATCGACCCGGTCGTGTTAGGTCAGCCTATACGAACACTTTAGAGCAACATCCGGGCCAAACCCACAGTAAGATCCCCTCCCTGTAGACCCGACGTGTCCGTTTCCCCCCTTCAGGTGCCGCCGGCGGCGCCGTCCGTGTCAGGGGCACACCCCGGAGACGCGTGCCGCCTCTTCGGACATGCCAGCACACCACCCCGCATGTATGAGGGCCCGATGCGACGCTCGGGTGGCATTGCTACCCCCCCCCCCACGGCCCCCGTCCCGCCTAACCCTGTAGCGTTTGACCACGGGATCTAACCCTTTGACTTTCCACGGACACGTTTTAACCAGTGGAACTATCCACCCGGTCGTGTTAGGTCAGCCCATACGAACACTTTAGAACAACATCCAGGCCAAACCCACAGTAAGATCCCCTCCCTGTAGACCCGACGCGCCCATTTCCCCCCTTCAGGTGCCGGCGGCGCCGCCGTCCGTGTGAGGGGGCACACCCCGGAGACGCGTGCCGCCTCTTCGGACATGCCTGCACACCACCCCGCATGTATGAGGGCCCGGTGCGACGCTCGGTTGGCATTGCTACCCCCCACGGCCCCCGTCCCACCTAACCCTGTAGCGTTTGACCACGGCATCTAGCCCTTTGACTTTGCACGGACGCGTTTTGACCAGTGGAACTATCCACCCGGTCATGTTAGGTCAGCCCATACGAACACTTTAGAGCAACATCCGGGCCTAACCCACAGTAAGATCCCCTCCCTGTAGACCCGACGCGTCCGTTTCCCCCCTCCAGGTGCCCGCGTCGGCGCCGTCCGTGTGAGGGGGCACACCCCGGAGACGCATGCCGCCTCTTCGGACATGCCAGCACACCACCCCGCATGTATGAGGGCCCGGTGCGACGCTCGGGTGGCATTGCTACCCCCCCCCCCCCCCCACGGCCCCCTTCCCGCCTAACCCTGTAGCGTTTGACCACGGGATCTAGCCCTTTGACTTTGCACGGACGGGTTTTGACCAGTGGAACTATCGACCCGGTCGTGTTAGGTCAGCCTATACGAACACTTTAGAGCAACATCCGGGCCAAACCCACAGTAAGATCCCCTCCCTGTACACCCGATGTGTCCGTTTCCCCCCTTCAGGTGCCGGCGGCGGCGCCGTCCGTGTGAGGGGGCACACCCCGGAGACGCGTGCCGCCTCTTCGGACATGCCAGCACACCACCCCGCATGTATGAGGGCCCGGTGCGACGCTCGGGTGGCATTGCTACCCCCCAACGGCCCCCGTCCCGCCTAACGCTGTAGCGTTTGACCACGGGATCTAGCCCTTTGACTTTGCACGGACGGGTTTTGACCAGTGGAACTATCGACCCGGTCGTGTTAGGTCAGCCCATACGAACACTTTAGAGCAACATCCGGGCCAAACCCACAGTAAGAACCCCTCCGTGTAGACCCGACGCGTCCATTTCCCCCTCCAGGTGCCGGCGTCGGCGCCGTCCGTGTGAGGGGGCACACCCCGGAGACGCGTGCCGCCTCTTCGGACATGCCAGAACACCACCCCGCATGTATGAGGGCCCGGTGCGACGCTCGGGTGGCATTGCTACCCCCCCCCCCCGCGGCCCCCGTCCCGCCTAACCCTGTAGCATTTGACCACGGGATCTAGCCCTTTGACTTTGCACGGACACGTTTTAACCAGTGGAACTATCCACCCGGTCGTGTTAGGTCAGCCCATATGAACACTTTAGAGCAACATCCAGGCCAAACCCACAGTAAGATCCCCTCCCTGTACACCCGTCGCGTCCATTTCCCCCCTTCAAGTGCCGGCGGCGGCGCCGTCCGTGTGAGGGGGCACACACCAGAGACGCGTGCCGCCTCTTTGGACATGCCTGCACACCACCCCGCATGTATGAGGGCCCGGTGCGACGCTCGGGTGGCATTGCTACCCCCCACGGCCCCCGTCCCGCCTAACCCTGTAGCGTTTGACCACGGGATCTAGCCCTTTGACTTTGCACGGACACGTTTTGACCAGTGGAACTATCCACCCGGTCGTGTTAGGTCAGCCCATACGAACACTTTAGAGCAACATCCGGGCCAAACCCACAGTAAGATCCCCTCCCCGTAGACCCGACGCGTCCGTTTTCCCCCTTCAGGTGCCGGCAGCGGCGCCGTCCGTGTGAGGGGGCACACCCCGGAGACGCGTGCCGCCTCTTCGGACATACCAGCACACCACCCCGCATGTATGAGGGCCCGGTGCTACGCTCGGGTGGCATTGCTACCCCCCCACGGCCCCCGTCCCGCCTAACCCTGTAGCGTTTTACCACGGGATCTAGCCCTTTGACTTTGCACGGACGGGTTTTAACCAGTGGAACTATCCACCCGGTCTTGTTAGGTCAGCCCATACGAACACTTTAGAGCAACATCCGGGCCAAACCCACAGTAAGATCCCCTCCCTGTAGACCCGACGCGTCCGTTTCCCCCCTCCAGGTGCCGCCGGCGGCGCCGTCCGTGTCAGGGGGCACACCCCGGAGACGTGTGCCGCCTCTTCGGACATGCCAGCACACCACCCCGCATGTATGAGGGCCCGGTGCGACGCTCGGGTGGCATTGCTACCCCCCCCCCCCCCACGGCCCCCGTCCCGCCTAACCCTGTAGCGTTTGACCACGGGATCTAACCCTTTGACTTTCCACGGACACGTTTTAACCATAGGAACTATCCACCCGGTCGTGTTAGGTCAGCCCATATGAACACTTTAGAGCAACATCCAGGCCAAACCCACAGTAAGATCCCCTCCCTGTAGACCCGACGCGTCCATTTCCCCCCTTCAGGTGCCGGCGGCGCCGCCGTCCGTGTGAGGGGGCACACCCCGGAGACGCGTGCCGCCTCTTCGGACATGCCTGCACACCACCCCGCATGTATGAGGGCCCGGTGCGACGCTCGGGTGGCATTGCTACCCCCCACGGCCCCCGTCCCACCTAACCCTGTAGCGTTTGACCACGGGATCTAGCCCTTTGACTTTGCACGGACGCGTTTTGACCAGTGGAACTATCCACCCGGTCATGTTAGGTCAGCCCATACGAACACTTTAGAGCAACATCCGGGCCAAACCCACAGTAAGATCCCCTCCCTGTAGACCCGACGCGTCCGTTTCCCCCCTCCAGGTGCCCGCGTCGGCGCCGTCCGTGTGAGGGGGCACACCCCGGAGACGCGTGCCGCCTCTTCGGACATGCCAGCACACCACCCCGCATGTATGAGGGCCCGGTGCGACGCTCGGGTGGCATTGCTACCCCCCCCCCCCACGGCCCCCTTCCCGCCTAACCCTGTAGCGTTTGACCACGGGATCTAGCCCTTTGACTTTGCACGGACGTGTTTTGACCAGTGGAACTATCGACCCGGTCGTGTTAGGTCAGCCTATACGAACACTTTAGAGCAACATCCGGGCCAAACCCACAGTAAGATCCCCTCCCTGTACACCCGATGTGTCCGTTTCCCCCCTTCAGGTGCCGGCGGCGGCGCCGTCCGTGTGAGGGGGCACACCCCGGAGACGCGTGCCGCCTCTTCGGACATGCCAGCACACCACCCCGCATGTATGAGGGCCCGGTCCGACGCTCGGGTGGCATTGCTACCCCCCAACGGCCCCCGTCCCGCCTAACCCTGTAGCGTTTGACCACGGGATCTAGCCCTTTGACTTTGCACGGACGGGTTTTGACCAGTGGAACTATCGACCCGGTCGTGTTAGGTCAGCCCATACGAACACTTTAGAGCAACATCCGGGCCAAACCCACAGTAAGAACCCCTCCGTGTAGACCCGACGCGTCCATTTCCCCCTCCAGGTGCCGGCGTCGGCGCCGTCCGTGTGAGGGGGCACACCCCGGAGACGCGTGCCGCCTCTTCGGACATGCCAGCACACCACCCCGCATGTATGAGGGCCCGGTGCGACGCTCGGGTGGCATTGCTACCCCCCCCCGGCCCCCGTCCCGCCTAACCCTGTAGCATTTGACCCGGGATCTAGCCCTTTGACTTTGCACGGACACGTTTTAACCAGTGGAACTATCCACCCGGTCGTGTTAGGTCAGCCCATATGAACACTTTAGAGCAACATCCAGGCCAAACCCACAGTAAGATCCCCTCCCTGTACACCCGACGCGTCCATTTCCCCCCTTCAAGTGCCGGCGGCGGCGCCGTCCGTGTGAGGGGGCACACACCAGAGACGCGTGCCGCCTCTTTGGACATGCCTGCACACCACCCCGCATGTATGAGGGCCCGGTGCGACGCTCGGGTGGCATTGCTACCCCCCACGGCCCCCGTCCCGCCTAACCCTGTAGCGTTTGACCACGGGATCTAGCCCTTTGACTTTGCACGGACACGTTTTGACCAGTGGAACTATCCACCCGGTCGTGTTAGGTCAGCCCATACGAACACTTTAGAGCAACATCCGGGCCAAACCCACAGTAAGATCCCCTCCCTGTAGACCCGACGCGTCCGTTTTCCCCCTTCAGGTGCCGGCGGCGGCGCCGTCCGTGTGAGGGGGCACACCCCGGAGACGCGTGCCGCCTCTTCGGACATACCAGCACACCACCCCGCATGTATGAGGGCCCGGTGCTACGCTCGGGTGGCATTGCTACCCCCCCCACGGCCCCCGTCCCGCCTAACCCTGTAGCGTTTTACCACGGGATCTAGCCCTTTGACTTTGCACGGACGGGTTTTAACCAGTGGAACTATCCACCCGGTCTTGTTAGGTCAGCCCATACGAACACTTTAGAGCAACATCCGGGCCAAACCCACAGTAAGATCCCCTCCCTGTAGACCCGACGCGTCCGTTTCCCCCCTCCAGGTGCCGCCGGCGGCACCGTCCGTGTCAGGGGGCACACCCCGGAGACGCGTGCCGCCTCTTCGGACATGCCAGCACACCACCCCGCATGTATGAGGGCCCGGTGCGACGCTCGGGTGGCATTGCTACCCCCCCCCACGGCCCCCGTCCCGCCTAACCCTGTAGCGTTTGACCACGGGATCTAGCCCTTTGACTTTGCACGGACACGTTTTGACCAGTGGAAATATCCACCCGGTCGTGTTAGGTCAGCCCATACGAACACTTTAGAGCAACATCCGGGCCAAACCCACAGTAAGATCCCCTCCCTGTAGACCCGACGCGTCCGTTTCCCCCCTCCAGGTGCCCGCGTCGGCGCCGTCCGTGTGAGGGGGCACACCCCGGAGACGCGTGCCGCCTCTTCGGACATGCCAGCACACCACCCCGCATGTATGAGGGCCCGGTGCGACGCTCGGGTGGCATTGCTACCCCCCCCACGGCCCCCTTCCCGCCTAACCCTGTAGCGTTTGACCACGGGATCTAGCCCTTTGACTTTGCACGGACGGGTTTTGACCAGTGGAACTATCGACCCGGTCGTGTTAGGTCAGCCTATACGAACACTTTAGAGCAACATCCGGGCCAAACCCACAGTAAGATCCCCTCCCTGTACACCCGATGTGTCCGTTTCCCCCCTTCAGGTGCCGGCGGCGGCGCCGTCCGTGTGAGGGGGCACACCCCGGAGACGCGTGCCGCCTCTTCGGACATGCCAGCACACCACCCCGCATGTATGAGGGCCCGGTGCGACGCTCGGGTGGCATTGCTACCCCCCAACGGCCCCCGTCCCGCCTAACCCTGTAGCGTTTGACCACGGGATCTAGCCCTTTGACTTTGCACGGACGGGTTTTGACCAGTGGAACTATCGACCCGGTCGTGTTAGGTCAGCCCATACGAACACTTTAGAGCAACATCCGGGCCAAACCCACAGTAAGAACCCCTCCGTGTAGACCCGACGCGTCCATTTCCCCCTCCAGGTGCCGGCGTCGGCGCCGTCCGTGTGAGGGGGCACACCCCGGAGACGCGTGCCGCCTCTTCGGACATGCCAGCACACCACCCCGCATGTATGAGGGCCCGGTGCGACGCTCGGGTGGCATTGCTAGCCCCCCCCCCCCCCCCCCCGCGGCCCCCGTCCCGCCTAACCCTGTAGCATTTGACCACGGGATCTAGCCCTTTGACTTTGAACGGACACGTTTTAACCAGTGGAACTATCCACCCGGTCGTGTTAGGTCAGCCCATATGAACACTTTAGAGCAACATCCAGGCCAAACCCACAGTAAGATCCCCTCCCTGTACACCCGTCGCGTCCATTTCCCCCCTTCAAGTGCCGGCGGCGGCGCCGTCCGTGTGAGGGGGCACACACCAGAGACGCGTGCCGCCTCTTTGGACATGCCTGCACACCACCCCGCATGTATGAGGGCCCGGTGCGACGCTCGGGTGGCATTGCTACCCCCCACGGCCCCCGTCCCGCCTAACCCTGTAGCGTTTGACCACGGGATCTAGCCCTTTGACTTTGCACGGACACGTTTTGACCAGTGGAACTATCCACCCGGTCGTGTTAGGTCAGCCCATACGAACACTTTAGAGCAACATCCGGGCCAAACCCACAGTAAGATCCCCTCCCTGTAGACCCGACGCGTCCGTTTTCCCCCTTCAGGTGCCGGCGGCGGCGCCGTCCGTGTGAGGGGGCACACCCCGGAGACGCGTGCCGCCTCTTCGGACATACCAGCACACCACCCCGCATGTATGAGGGCCCGGTGCTACGCTCGGGTGGCATTGCTACCCCCCCCACGGCCCCCGTCCCGCCTAACCCTGTAGCGTTTTACCACGGGGTCTAGCCCTTTGACTTTGCACGGACGGGTTTTAACCAGTGGAAGTATCCACCCGGTCTTGTTAGGTCAGCCCATACGAACACTTTAGAGCAACATCCGGGCCAAACCCACAGTAAGATCCCCTCCCTGTAGACCCGACGCGTCCGTTTCCCCCCTCCAGGTGCCGCCGGCGGCACCGTCCGTGTCAGGGGGCACACCCCGGAGACGCGTGCCGCCTCTTCGGACATGCCAGCACACCACCCCGCATGTATGAGGGCCCGGTGCGACGCTCGGGTGGCATTGCTACCCCCCCCCCCCACCGCCCCCGTCCCGCCTAACCCTGTAGCGTTTGACCACGGGATCTAGCCCTTTGACTTTGCACGGACACGTTTTGACCAGTGGAACTATCCACCCGGTCGTGTTAGGTCAGCCCATACGAACACTTTAGAGCAACATCCGGGCCAAACCCACAGTAAGATCCCCTCCCTGTAGACCCGACGCGTCCGTTTCCCCCCTCCAGGTGCCCGCGTCGGCGCCGTCCGTGTGAGGGGGCACACCCCGGAGACGCGTGCCGCCTTTTCGGACATGCCAGCACACCACCCCGCATGTATGAGGGCCCGGTGCGACGCTCGGGTGGCATTGCTACCCCCCCCACGGCCCCCTTCCCGCCTAACCCTGTAGCGTTTGACCACGGGATCTAGCCCTTTGACTTTGCACGGACGGGTTTTGACCAGTGGAACTATCGACCCGGTCGTGTTAGGTCAGCCTATACGAACACTTTAGAGCAACATCCGGGCCAAACCCACAGTAAGATCCCCTCCCTGTACACCCGATGTGTCCGTTTCCCCCCTTCAGGTGCCGGCGGCGGCGCCGTCCGTGTGAGGGGGCACACCCCGGAGACGCGTGCCGCCTCTTCGGACATGCCAACACACCACCCCGCATGTATGAGGGCCCGGTGTGACGCTCGGGTGGCATTGCTACCCCCCAACGGCCCCCGTCCCGCCTAACCCTGTAGCGTTTGACCACGGGATCTAGCCCTTTGACTTTGCACGGACGGGTTTTGACCAGTGGAACTATCGACCCGGTCGTGTTAGGTCAGCCCATACGAACACTTTAGAGCAACATCCGGGCCAAACCCACAGTAAGAACCCCTCCGTGTAGACCCGACGCGTCCATTTCCCCCTCCAGGTGCCGGCGTCGGCGCCGTCCGTGTGAGGGGGCACACCCCGGAGACGCGTGCCGCCTCTTCGGACATGCCAGCACACCACCCCGCATGTATGAGGGCCCGGTGCGACGCTCGGGTGGCATTGCTACCCCCCCCCCCCCCCGCGGCCCCCGTCCCGCCTAACCCTGTAGCATTTGACCACGGGATCTAGCCCTTTGACTTTGCACGGACACGTTTTAACCAGTGGAACTATCCACCCGGTCGTGTTAGGTCAGCCCATATGAACACTTTAGAGCAACATCCAGGCCAAACCCACAGTAAGATCCCCTCCCTGTACACCCGTCGCGTCCATTTCCCCCCTTCAAGTGCCGGCGGCGGCGCCGTCCTTGTGAGGGGGCACACACCAGAGACGCGTGCCGCCTCTTTGGACATGCCTGCACACCACCCCGCATGTATGAGGGCCCGGTGCGACGCTCGGGTGGCATTGCTACCCCCCACGGCCCCCGTCCCGCCTAACCCTGTAGCGTTTGACCACGGGATCTAGCCCTTTGACTTTGCACGGACACGTTTTGACCAGTGGAACTATCCACCCGGTCGTGTTAGGTCAGCCCATACGAACACTTTAGAGCAACATCCGGGCCAAACCCACAGTAAGATCCCCTCCCTGTAGACCAGACGCGTCCGTTTTCCCCCTTCAGGTGCCGGCGGCGGCGCCGTCCGTGTGAGGGGGCACACCCCGGAGACGCGTGCCGCCTCTTCGGACATACCAGCACACCACCCCGCATGTATGAGGGCCCGGTGCTACGCTCGGGTGGCATTGCTACCCCCCCCACGGCCCCCGTCCCGCCTAACCCTGTAGCGTTTTACCACGGGATCTAGCCCTTTGACTTTGCACGGACGGGTTTTAACCAGTGGAACTATCCACCCGGTCTTGTTAGGTCAGCCCATACGAACACTTTAGAGCAACATCCGGGCCAAACCCACAGTAAGATCCCCTCCCTGTAAACCCGACGCGTCCGTTTCCCCCCTCCAGGTGCCGCCGGCGGCACCGTCCGTGTCAGGGGGCACACCCCGGAGACGCGTGCCGCCTCTTCGGACATGCCAGCACACCACCCCGCATGTATGAGGGCCCGGTGCGACGCTCGGGTGGCATTGCTACCCCCCCCCCCCACGGCCCCCGTCCCGCCTAACCCTGTAGCGTTTGACCACGGGATCTAGCCCTTTGACTTTGCACGGACACGTTTTGACCAGTGGAACTATCCACCCGGTCGTGTTAGGTCAGCCCATACGAACACTTTAGAGCAACATCCGGGCCAAACCCACAGTAAGATCCCCTCCCTGTAGACCCGACGCGTCCGTTTCCCCCCTCCAGGTGCCCGCGTCGGCGCCGTCCGTGTGAGGGGGCACACCCCGGAGACGCGTGCCGCCTCTTCGGACATGCCAGCACACCACCCCGCATGTATGAGGGCCCGGTGCGACGCTCGGGTGGCATTGCTACCCCCCCCACGGCCCCCTTCCCGCCTAACCCTGTAGCGTTTGACCACGGGATCTAGCCCTTTGACTTTGCACGGACGGGTTTTGACCAGTGGAACTATCGACCCGGTCGTGTTAGGTCAGCCTATACGAACACTTTAGAGCAACATCCGGGCCAAACCCACAGTAAGATCCCCTCCCTGTACACCCGATGTGTCCGTTTCCCCCCTTCAGGTGCCGGCGGCGGCGCCGTCCGTGTGAGGGGGCACACCCCGGAGACGCGTGCCGCCTCTTCGGACATGCCAGCACACCACCCCGCATGTATGAGGGCCCGGTGCGACGCTCGGGTGGAATTGCTACCCCCCAACGGCCCCCGTCCCGCCTAACCCTGTAGCGTTTGACCACGGGATCTAGCCCTTTGACTTTGCACGGACGGGTTTTGACCAGTGGAACTATCGACCCGGTCGTGTTAGGTCAGCCCATACGAACACTTTAGAGCAACATCCGGGCCAAACCCACAGTAAGAACCCCTCCGTGTAGACCCGACGCGTCCATTTCCCCCTCCAGGTGCCGGCGTCGGCGCCGTCCGTGTGAGGGGGCACACCCCGGAGACGCGTGCCGCCTCTTCGGACATGCCAGCACACCACCCCGCATGTATGAGGGCCCGGTGCGACGCTCGGGTGGCATTGCTACCCCCCCCCCCCCGCGGCCCCCGTCCCGCCTAACCCTGTAGCATTTGACCACGGGATCTAGCCCTTTGACTTTGCACGGACACGTTTTAACCAGTGGAACTATCCACCCGGTCGTGTTAGGTCAGCCCATATGAACACTTTAGAGCAACATCCAGGCCAAACCCACAGTAAGATCCCCTCCCTGTACACCCGTCGCGTCCATTTCCCCCCTTCAAGTGCCGGCGGCGGCGCCGTCCGTGTGAGGGGGCACACACCAGAGACGCGTGCCGCCTCTTTGGACATGCCTGCACACCACCCCGCATGTATGAGGGCCCGGTGCGACGCTCGGGTGGCATTGCTACTCCCCACGGCCCCCGTCCCGCCTAACCCTGTAGCGTTTGACCACGGGATCTAGCCCTTTGACTTTGCACGGACACGTTTTGACCAGTGGAACTATCCACCCGGTCGTGTTAGGTCAGCCCATACGAACACTTTAGAGCAACATCCGGGCCAAACCCACAGTAAGATCCCCTCCCTGTAGACCCGACGCGTCCGTTTTCCCCCTTCAGGTGCCGGCAGCGGCGCCGTCCGTGTGAGGGGGCACACCCCGGAGACGCGTGCCGCCTCTTCGGACATACCAGCACACCACCCCGCATGTATGAGGGCCCGGTGCTACGCTCGGGTGGCATTGCTACCCCCCCCCACGGCCCCCGTCCCGCCTAACCCTGTAGCGTTTTACCACGGGATCTAGCCCTTTGACTTTGCACGGACGGGTTTTAACCAGTGGAACTATCCACCCGGTCTTGTTAGGTCAGCCCATACGAACACTTTAGAGCAACATCCGGGCCAAACCCACAGTAAGATCCCCTCCCTGTAAACCCGACGCGTCCGTTTCCCCCCTCCAGGTGCCGCCGGCGGCACCGTCCGTGTCAGGGGGCACACCCCGGAGACGCGTGCCGCCTCTTCGGACATGCCAGCACACCACCCCGCATGTATGAGGGCCCGGTGCGACGCTCGGGTGGCATTGCTACCCCCCCCCCCACGGCCCCCGTCCCGCCTAACCCTGTAGCGTTTGACCACGGGATCTAGCCCTTTGACTTTGCACGGACACGTTTTGACCAGTGGAACTATCCACCCGGTCGTGTTAGGTCAGCCCATACGAACACTTTAGAGCAACATCCGGGCCAAACCCACAGTAAGATCCCCTCCCTGTAGACCCGACGCGTCCGTTTCCCCCCTCCAGGTGCCCGCGTCGGCGCCGTCCGTGTGAGGGGGCACACCCCGGAGACGCGTGCCGCCTCTTCGGACATGCCAGCACACCACCCCGCATGTATGAGGGCCCGGTGCGACGCTCGGGTGGCATTGCTACCCCCCCCCACGGCCCCCTTCCCGCCTAACCCTGTAGCGTTTGACCACGGGATCTAGCCCTTTGACTTTGCACGGACGGGTTTTGACCAGTGGAACTATCGACCCGGTCGTGTTAGGTCAGCCTATACGAACACTTTAGAGCAACATCCGGGCCAAACCCACAGTAAGATCCCCTCCCTGTACACCCGATGTGTCCGTTTCCCCCCTTCAGGTGCCGGCGGCGGCGCCGTCCGTGTGAGGGGGCACACCCCGGAGACGCGTGCCGCCTCTTCGGACATGCCAGCACACCACCCCGCATGTATGAGGGCCCGGTGCGACGCTCGGGTGGAATTGCTACCCCCCAACGGCCCCCGTCCCGCCTAACCCTGTAGCGTTTGACCACGGGATCTAGCCCTTTGACTTTGCACGGACGGGTTTTGACCAGTGGAACTATCGACCCGGTCGTGTTAGGTCAGCCCATACGAACACTTTAGAGCAACATCCGGGCCAAACCCACAGTAAGAACCCCTCCGTGTAGACCCGACGCGTCCATTTCCCCCTCCAGGTGCCGGCGTCGGCGCCGTCCGTGTGAGGGGGCACACCCCGGAGACGCGTGCCGCCTCTTCGGACATGCCAGCACACCACCCCGCATGTATGAGGGCCCGGTGCGACGCTCGGGTGGCATTGCTACCCCCCCCCCCCCCCCGCGGCCAACGTCCCGCCTAACCCTGTAGCATTTGACCAGGGGATCTAGCCCTTTGACTTTGCACGGACACGTTTTAACCAGTGGAACTATCCACCCGGTCGTGTTAGGTCAGCCCATATGAACACTTTAGAGCAACATCCAGGCCAAACCCACAGTAAGATCCCCTCCCTGTACACCCGTCGCGTCCATTTCCCCCCTTCAAGTGCCGGCGGCGGCGCCGTCCGTGTGAGGGGGCACACACCAGAGACGCGTGCCGCCTCTTTGGACATGCCTGCACACCACCCCGCATGTATGAGGGCCCGGTGCGACGCTCGGGTGGCATTGCTACTCCCCACGGCCCCCGTCCCGCCTAACCCTGTAGCGTTTGACCACGGGATCTAGCCCTTTGACTTTGCACGGACACGTTTTGACCAGTGGAACTATCCACCCGGTCGTGTTAGGTCAGCCCATACGAACACTTTAGAGCAACATCCGGGCCAAACCCACAGTAAGATCCCCTCCCTGTAGACCCGACGCGTCCGTTTTCCCCCTTCAGGTGCCGGCAGCGGCGCCGTCCGTGTGAGGGGGCACACCCCGGAGACGCGTGCCGCCTCTTCGGACATACCAGCACACCACCCCGCATGTATGAGGGCCCGGTGCTACGCTCGGGTGGCATTGCTACCCCCCCCCACGGCCCCCGTCCCGCCTAACCCTGTAGCGTTTTACCACGGGATCTAGCCCTTTGACTTTGCACGGACGGGTTTTAACCAGTGGAACTATCCACCCGGTCTTGTTAGGTCAGCCCATACGAACACTTTAGAGCAACATCCGGGCCAAACCCACAGTAAGATCCCCTCCCTGTAGACCCGACGCGTCCGTTTCCCCCCTCCAGGTGCCGCCGGCGGCGCCGTCCGTGTCAGGGGGCACACCCCGGAGACGCGTGCCGCCTCTTCGGACATGCCAGCACACCACCCCGCATGTATGAGGGCCCGGTGCGACGCTCGGGTGGCATTGCTACCCCCCCCCCCCCCACGGCCCCCGTCCCGCCTAACCCTGTAGCGTTTGACCACGGGATCTAACCCTTTGACTTTCCACGGACACGTTTTAACCATAGGAACTATCCACCCGGTCGTGTTAGGTCAGCCCATATGAACACTTTAGAGCAACATCCAGGCCAAACCCACAGTAAGATCCCCTCCCTGTAGACCCGACGCGTCCATTTCCCCCCTTCAGGTGCCGGCGGCGCCGCCGTCCGTGTGAGGGTGCACACCCCGGAGACGCGTGCCACCTCTTCGGACATGCCTGCACACCACCCCGCATGTATGAGGGCCCGGTGCGACGCTCGGGTGGCATTGCTACCCCCCACGGCCCCCGTCCCACCTAACCCTGTAGCGTTTGACCACGGGATCTAGCCCTTTGACTTCGCACGGACGCGTTTTGACCAGTGGAACTATCCACCCGGTCATGTTAGGTCAGCCCATACGAACACTTTAGAGCAACATCCGGGCCAAACCCACAGTAAGATCCCCTCCCTGTAGACCCGACGCGTCCGTTTCCCCCCTCCAGGTGCCCGCGTCGGCGCCGTCCGTGTGAGGGGGCACACCCCGGAGACGCGTGCCGCCTCTTCGGACATGCCAGCACACCACCCCGCATGTATGAGGGCCCGGTGCGACGCTCGGGTGGCATTGCTACCCCCCCCCCACGGCCCCCTTCCCGCCTAACCCTGTAGCGTTTGACCACGAGATCTAGCCCTTTGACTTTGCACGGACGTGTTTTGACCAGTGGAACTATCGACCCGGTCGTGTTAGGTCAGCCTATACGAACACTTTAGAGCAACATCCGGGCCAAACCCACAGTAAGATCCCCTCCCTGTACACCCGATGTGTCCGTTTCCCCCCTTCAGGTGCCGGCGGCGGCGCCGTCCGTGTGAGGGGGCACACCCCGGAGACGCGTGCCGCCTCTTCGGACATGCCAGCACACCACCCCGCATGTATGAGGGCCCGGTGCGACGCTCGGGTGGCATTGCTACCCCCCAACGGCCCCCGTCCCGCCTAACCCTGTAGCGTTTGACCACGGGATCTAGCCCTTTGACTTTGCACGGACGGGTTTTGACCAGTGGAACTATCGACCCGGTCGTGTTAGGTCAGCCCATACGAACACTTTAGAGCAACATCCGGGCCAAACCCACAGTAAGAACCCCTCCGTGTAGACCCGACGCGTCCATTTCCCCCTCCAGGTGCCGGCGTCGGCGCCGTCCGTGTGAGGGGGCACACCCCGGAGACGCGTGCCGCCTCTTCGGACATGCCAGCACACCACCCCGCATGTATGAGGGCCCGGTGCGACGCTCGGGTGGCATTGCTACCCCCCCCCCCCCCGGCCCCCGTCCCGCCTAACCCTGTAGCATTTGACCCGGGATCTAGCCCTTTGACTTTGCACGGACACGTTTTAACTAGTGGAACTATCCACCCGGTCGTGTTAGGTCAGCCCATATGAACACTTTAGAGCAACATCCAGGCCAAACCCACAGTAAGATCCCCTCCCTGTACACCCGACGCGTCCATTTCCCCCCTTCAAGTGCCGGCGGCGGCGCCGTCCGTGTGAGGGGGCACACACCAGAGACGCGTGCCGCCTCTTTGGACATGCCTGCACACCACCCCGCATGTATGAGGGCCCGGTGCGACGCTCGGGTGGCATTGCTACCCCCCACGGCCCCCGTCCCGCCTAACCCTGTAGCGTTTGACCACGGGATCTAGCCCTTTGACTTTGCACGGACACGTTTTGACCAGTGGAACTATCCACCCGGTCGTGTTAGGTCAGCCCATACGAACACTTTAGAGCAACATCCGGGCCAAACCCACAGTAAGATCCCCTCCCTGTAGACCCGACGCGTCCGTTTTCCCCCTTCAGGTGCCGGCGGCGGCGCCGTCCGTGTGAGGGGGCACACCCCGGAGACGCGTGCCGCCTCTTCGGACATACCAGCACACCACCCCGCATGTATGAGGGCCCGGTGCTACGCTCGGGTGGCATTGCTACCCCCCCCACGGCCCCCGTCCCGCCTAACCCTGTAGCGTTTTACCACGGGATCTAGCCCTTTGACTTTGCACGGACGGGTTTTAACCAGTGGAACTATCCACCCGGTCTTGTTAGGTCAGCCCATACGAACACTTTAGAGCAACATCCGGGCCAAACCCACAGTAAGATCCCCTCCCTGTAGACCCGACGCGTCCGTTTCCCCCCTCCAGGTGCCGCCGGCGGCACCGTCCGTGTCAGGGGGCACACCCCGGAGACGCGTGCCGCCTCTTCGGACATGCCAGCACACCACCCCGCATGTATGAGGGCCCGGTGCGACGCTCGGGTGGCATTGCTACCCCCCCCCCACGGCCCTCGTCCCGCCTAACCCTGTAGCGTTTGACCACGGGATCTAACCCTTTGACTTTCCACGGACACGTTTTAACCATAGGAACTATCCACCCGGTCGTGTTAGGTCAGCCCATATGAACACTTTAGAGCAACATCCAGGCCAAACCCACAGTAAGATCCCCTCCCTGTAGACCCGACGCGTCCATTTCCCCCCTTCAGGTGCCGGCGGCGCCGCCGTCCGTGTGAGGGGGCACACCCCGGAGACGCGTGCCGCCTCTTCGGACATGCCTGCACACCACCCCGCATGTATGAGGGCCCGGTGCGACGCTCGGGTGGCATTGCTACCCCCCACGGCCCCCGTCCCACCTAACCCTGTAGCGTTTGACCACGGGATCTAGCCCTTTGACTTTGCACGGACGCGTTTTGACCAGTGGAACTATCCACCCGGTCATGTTAGGTCAGCCCATACGAACACTTTAGAGCAACATCCGGGCCAAACCCACAGTAAGATCCCCTCCCTGTAGACCCGACGCGTCCGTTTCCCCCCTCCAGGTGCCCGCGTCGGCGCCGTCCGTGTGAGGGGGCACACCCCGGAGACGCGTGCCGCCTCTTCGGACATGCCAGCACACCACCCCGCATGTATGAGGGCCCGGTGCGACGCTCGGGTGGCATTGCTACCCCCCCCCCCCACGGCCCCCTTCCCGCCTAACCCTGTAGCGTTTGACCACGGGATCTAGCCCTTTGACTTTGCACGGACGTGTTTTGACCAGTGGAACTATCGACCCGGTCGTGTTAGGTCAGCCTATACGAACACTTTAGAGCAACATCCGGGCCAAACCCACAGTAAGATCCCCTCCCTGTACACCCGATGTGTCCGTTTCCCCCCTTCAGGTGCCGGCGGCGGCGTCGTCCGTGTGAGGGGGCACACCCCGGAGACGCGTGCCGCCTCTTCGGACATGCCAGCACACCACCCCGCATGTATGAGGGCCCGGTGCGACGCTCGGGTGGCATTGCTACCCCCCAACGGCCCCCGTCCCGCCTAACCCTGTAGCGTTTGACCACGGGATCTAGCCCTTTGACTTTGCACGGACGGGTTTTGACCAGTGGAACTATCGACCCGGTCATATTAGGTCAGCCCATACGAACACTTTAGAGCAACATCCGGGCCAAACCCACAGTAAGATCCCCTCCCTGTAGACCTGACGCGTCCGTTTTCCCCCTTCAGGTGCCGGCGGCGGCGCCGTCCGTGTGAGGGGGCACACCCCGGAGACGCGTGCCGCCTCTTCGGACATGCCAGCACACCATCCCGCATGTATGAGGGCCCGGTGCGACGCTCGGGTGGCATTGCTACCCCCCCCCCACGGCCCCCGTCCCGCCTAACCCTGTAGTGTTTGACCACGGGATCTAGCCCTTTGACTTTGCACGGACGGGTTTTGACCAGTGGAACTATCGACCCGGTCGTGTTAGGTCAGCCAATACGAACACTTTAGAGCAACATCCAGGCTAAACCCACAGTAGGATCCCCTCCGTGTAGACCCGACGCGTCCGTTTCCCCCCTCCAGGTGCCGGCGTCGGCGCCGTCCGTGTGAGGGGGCACACCCCGGAGACGCATGCCGCCTCTTCGGACATGCCAGCACACCACCCCGCATGTATGAGGGCCCGGTGCGACGCTCGGGTGGCATTGCTACCCCCCCCCCCCCGACGGCCCCCGTCCCGCCTAACCCTGTATCGTTTGACCACGGGATCTAGCCCTTTGACTTTGCACGGACGGGTTTTGACCAGTGGAACTATCGACCCGGTCGTGTTAGGTCAGCCTATACGAACACTTTAGAGCAACATCCGGGCCAAACCCACAGTAAGATCCCCTCCCTGTAGACCCGACGTATCCGTTTCCCCCCTTCAGGTTCCGGTGGCGGCGCCGTTCGTGTGAGGGGGCACAGCCCGGAGACGCGTGCCGCCTCTTCGGACATGCCAGCACACCACCCCGCATGTATGAGGGCCCGGTGCGACGCTCGGGTGGCATTGCTACCCCCCAACGGCCCCGTCCCGCCTAACCCTGTAGCGTTTGACCACGGGATCTAGCCCTTTGACTTTGCACGGACACGTTTTAACCAGTGGAACTATCCACCCGGTCGTGTTAGGTCAGCCCATACGAACACTTTAGAGCAACATCCGGGCCAAACCCACAGTAAGATCCCCTCCGTGTAGAACCGACGCGTCCGTTTCCCCCTCCAGGTGCCGGCGTCGGCGCCGTCCGTGTGAGGGGGCACACCCCGGAGACGCGTGCCGCCTCTTCGGACATGCCAGCACACCACCCCGCATGTATGAGGGCCCGGTGCGACGCTCGGGTGGCATTGCTACCCCCCCCACGGCCCCCGTCCCGCCTAACCCTGTAGCGTTTGACCACGGGATCTAGCCCTTTGACTTTGCACGGACACGTTTTAACCAGTGGAACTATCCACCCGGTCGTGTTAGGTCAGCCCATACGAACACTTTAGAGCAACATCCAGGCCAAACCCACAGTAAGATCCCCTCCCTGTAGACCCGACGCGTCCATTTCCCCCCTTCAGGTGCCGGTGGCGGCGCCGTCCGTGTGAGGGGGCACACCCCGGAGACGCGTGCCGCCTCTTCGGACATGCCTGCACACCACCCCGCATGTATGAGGGCCCGGTGCGACGCTCGGGAGGCATTGCTACCCCCCACGGCCCCCGTCCCGCCTAACCCTGTAGCGTTTGACCACTGGATCTAGCCCTTTGACTTTGCACGGACGCGTTTTGACCAGTGGAACTATCCACCCGGTCGTGTTAGGTCAGCCCATACGAACACTTTAGAGCAACATCCTGGCCAAACCCACAGTAAGATCCCCTCCCTGTAGATCTGACGCGTCCGTTTCCCCCCTTCAGGTGCCGGCGGCGGCGCCGTCCGTGTGAGGGGGCACACCTCGGAGACGCGTGCCGCCTCTTCGGACATACCAGCACACCACCCCGCATGTATGAGGGCCCGGTGCTACGCTCGGGTGGCATTGCTACCCCCCCACGGCCCCAGTCCCGCCTAACCCTCTAGCGTTTGACCACGGGATCTAGCCCTTTGACTTTGCACGGACGGGTTTTAACCAGTGGAACTATCCACCCGGTCTTGTTAGGTCAGCCCATACAAACACTTTAGAGCAACATCCGGGCCAAACCCACAGTAAGATCCCCTCCCTGTAGACCCGACCCGTCCGTTTCCCCCCTTCAGGTGCCGGCGGCGGCGCCGTCCGTGTGAGGGGGCACACCCCGGAGATGCGTGCCGCCTGTTCGGACATGCCAGCACACCATCCCGCATGTATGTGGGCCTGGTGCGACGCTCGGGTGGCATTGCTACCCCCCCCCCCCACGGCCCCCGTCCCGCCTAACCCTGTAGCGTTTGACCACGGGATCTAGCCCTTTGACTTTGCACGGACGCGTTTTGACCAGTGGAACTATCCACCCGGTCGTGTTAGGTCAGCCCATACGAACACTTTAGAGCAACATCCTGGCCAAACCCACAGTAAGATCCCCTCCCTGTAGATCCGACGCGTCCGTTTCCCCCCTTCAGGTGCCGGCGGCGGCGCCATCCGTGTGAGGGGGCACACCCCGGAGACGCGTGCCGCCTCTTCGGACATACCAGCACACCACCCCGCATGTATGAGGGCCCGGTGCTACGCTCGGGTGGCATTGCTACCCCCCCACGGCCCCAGTCCCGCCTAACCCTGTAGCGTTTGACCACGGGATCTAGCCCTTTGACTTTGCACGGACGGGTTTTAACCAGTGGAACTATCCACCCGGTCTTGTTAGGTCAGCCCATACAAACACTTTAGAGCAACATCCGGGCCAAACCCACAGTAAGATCCCCTCCCTGTAGACCCGACGCGTCCGTTTCCCCCCTTCAGGTGCCGGCGGCGGCGCCGTCCGTGTGAGGGGGCACACCCCGGAGACGCGTGCCGCCTCTTCGGACATGCCAGCACACCACCCCGCATGTATGAGGGCCCAGTGCGACGCTCGGGTGGCATTGCTACCCCCACGACCCCGTCCCGCCTAACCCTGTAGCGTTTGACCACGGGATCTAGCCCTTTGACTTTGCACGGACGGGTTTTGACCAGTGGAACTATACACCCGGTCGTGTTAGGTCAGCCCATACAAACACTTTAGAGCAACATCCGGGCCAAACCCACAGTAAGATCACCTCCCTGTAGACCCGACGCGTCCGTTTCCCCCCTCCAGGTGCCGGCGGCGGCGTCGTCCGTGTGAGGGGGCACACCCCGTAGACGCGTGCCGCCTCTTCGAACATGCCAGCACACCATCCCGCATGTATGAGGGCCCGGTGCGACGCTCGGGTGGCATTGCTACCCCCCCCCCCCACGGCCCCCGTCCCGCCTAACCCTGTAGCGTTTGACCACGGGATCTAACCCTTTGACTTTGCACGGACGGGTTTTGACCAGTGGAACTATCGACCCGGTCGTGTTAGGTCAGCCTATACGAACACTTTAGAGCAACATCCGGGCCAAACCCACATTAAGATCCCCTCTGTCTAGACCCGACGCGTCCGTTTCCCCCCTCCAGGTACCGGCGTTGGCGACGTCCGTGTGAGGGGGCACACCCCGGAGACGCGTGCCGCCTCTTCGGACATGCCAGCACACCATCCCGCATGTATGAGGGCCCGGTGCGACGCTCGGGTGGCATTGCTACCCCCCTACGGCCCCCGTCCCGCCTAACCTTGTAGCGTTTGACCACGGTATCTAGCCCTTTGACTTTGCACGGACGGGTTTTGACCAGTGGAACTATCCACCCGGTCGTGTTAGGTCAGCCCATACGAACACTTTAGAACAACATCCAGGCCAAACCCACAGTAAGATCCCCTCCCTGTAGACCCGACGCGTCCATTTCCCCCCTTCAGGTGCCGGCGGCGCCGCCGTCCGTGTGAGGGGGCACACCCCGGAGACGCGTGCCGCCTCTTCGGACATGCCTGCACACCACCCCGCATGTATGAGGGCCCGATGCGACGCTCGGGTGGCATTGCTACCCCCCACGGCCCCCGTCCCGCCTAACCCTGTAGCGTTTGACCACGGGATCTAGCCCTTTGACTTTGCACGGACACGTTTTGACCAGTGGAACTATCCACCCGGTCGTGTTAGGTCAGCCCATACGAACACTTTAGAGCAACATCCGGGCCAAACCCACAGTAAGATCCCCTCCCTGTAGACCCGACGCGTCCGTTTCCCCCCTTCAGGTGCCGGCGGCGGCGCCGTCCGTGTGAGGGGGCACACCCCGGAGACGCGTGCCGCCTCTTCGGACATACCAGCACACCACCCCGCATGTATGAGGGCCCGGTGCTACGCTCGGGTGGCATTGCTACCCCCCCCCCACGGCCCCCGTCCCGCCTAACCCTGTAGCGTTTGACCACGGGATCTAGCCCTTTGACTTTGCACGGACGGGTTTTAACCAGTGGAACTATCCACCCGGTCTTGTTAGGTCAGCCCATACGAACACTTTAGAGCAACATCCGGGCCAAACCCACAGTAAGATCCCCTCCCTGTAGACCCGACGCGTCCGTTTCCCCCCTCCACGTGCCGCCGGCGGCGCCGTCCGTGTGAGGGGGCACACCCCGGAGACGCATGCCGCCTCTTCGGACATGCCAGCACACCACCCCGCATGTATGAGGGCCCGGTGCGACGCTCGGGTGGCATTGCTAGCCCCCCCCCCCCCGACGGCCCCCGTCCCGCCTAACCCTGTATCGTTTGACCACGGGATCTAGCCCTTTGACTTTGCACGGACGGGTTTTGACCAGTGGAACTATCGACCCGGTCGTGTTAGGTCATCCTATACGAACACTTTAGAGCAACATCCGGGCCAAACCCACAGTAAGATACCCTCCCTGTAGACCCGACGTATCCGTTTCCCCCCTTCAGGTGCCGGCGGCGGCGCCGTCCGTGTGAGGGGGCACACCCCGGAGACGCGTGCCGCCTCTTCGGACATGCCAGCACACCACACCGCATGTATGAGGGCCCGGTGTGACGCTCGGGTGGCATTGCTACCCCCCAACGGCCCCCGTCCCGCCTAACCCTGTAGCGTTTGACCACGGGATCTAGCCCTTTGACTTTGCACGGACGGGTTTTGACCAGTGGAAGTATCGACCCGGTCGTGTTAGGTCAGCCCATACGAACACTTTAGAGCAACATCCGGGCCAAACCCACAGTAAGATCCCCTCCGTGTAGACCCGACGCGTCCGTTTCCCCCTCCAGGTGCCGGCGTCGGCGTCGTCCGTGTGAGGGGGCACACCCCGGAGACGCGTGCCGCCTCTTCGGACATGCCAGCACACCACCCCGCATATATGAGGGCCCGGTGCGATGCTCGGGTGGCATTGCTACCCCCCCCCCCCCCCCCACGGCCCCCGTCCCGCCTAACCCTGTAGCGTTTGACCACGGGATCTAGCCCTTTGAGTTTGCACGGACGCGTTTTGACCAGTGGAACTATCCACCCGGTCATGTTAGGTCAGCCCATACGAACACTTTAGAGCAACATCCGGGCCAAACCCACAGTAAGATCCCCTCCCTGTAGACCCGACGCGTCCGTTTCCCCCCTCCAGGTGCCGGCGGCGGCGCTGTCCGTGTGAGGGGGCACTCCTCGGAGACGCGTGCCGCCTCTTCGGACATGCCAGCACACCATCCCGCATGTATGAGGGCCCGGTGCGACGCTCGGGTGGCATTGCTACCCCCCCCCCACGGCCCCGTCCCGCCTAACCCTGTAGCGTTTGACCACGGGATCTAGCCCTTTGACTTTGCACGGACGGGTTTTGACCAGTGGAACTATCGACCCGGTCGTGTTGGGTCAGCCTATACGAACACTTTAGAGCAACATCCGGGCCAAACCCACAGTAAGACCCCCTCCGTGCAGACCCGACGCGTCCGTTTCCCCCCTCCAGGTGCCGGCGTTGGCGCCGTCCGTGTGAGGGGGCACACCCCGGAGACGCGTGCCGCCTCTTCGGACATGCCAGCACACCACCCCGCATGTATGAGGGCCCGGTGCGACGCTCGGGTGGCATTGCTACCCCCCCCCCCCCACGGCCCCCGTCCCGCCTAACCCTGTAGCGTTTGACCACGGGATCTAGCCCTTTGACTTTGCACGGACGGGTTTTGACCAGTGGAACTATCGACCCGGTCTTGTTAGGTCAGCCTATACGAACAATTTAGAGCAACATCCGGGCCAAACCCACAGTAAGATCCCCTCCCTGTAGACCCGACGTGTCCGTTTCCCCCCTTCAGGTGCTGGCGGCGGCGCCGTCCGTGTGAGGGGGCACACCCCGGAGACGCGTGCCGCCTCTTCGGACATGCCAGCACACCACCCCACATGTATGAGGGCCCGGTGCGACGCTCGGGTGGCATTGCTACCCCCCCCCCCCCACGGCCCCCGTCCCGCCTAACCCTGTAGCGTTTGACCACGGGATCTAACCCTTTGACTTTCCACGGACACGTTTTAACCAGTGGAACTATCCACCCGGTCGTGTTAGGTCAGCCCATACGAACACATTAGAGCAACATCCAGGCCAAACCCACAGTAAGATCCCCTCCCTGTAGACCCGACGCGTCCATTTCCCCCCTTCAGGTGCCGGCGGCGCCGCCGTCCGTGTGAGGGGGCACACCCCGGAGACGCGTCCCGCCTCTTCGGACATGCCTGCACACCACCCCGCATGTATGAGGGCCCGGTGCGACGCTCGGGTGGCATTGCTACCCCCCACGGCCCCCGTCCCGCCTAACCCTGTAGCGTTTGACCACGGGATCTAGCCCTTTGACTTTGCACGGACGCGTTTTGACCAGTGGAACTATCCACCCGGTCATGTTAGGTCAGCCCATACGAACACTTTAGAGCAACATCCGGGCCAAACCCACAGTTATATCCCCTCCCTGTAGACCCGACGCGTCCGTTTCCCCCATCCAGGTGCCCGCGTCGGCGCCATCCGTGTGAGGGGGCACACCCCGGAGACGCGTGCCGCCTCTTCGGACATGCCAACACACCACCCAGCATGTATGAGGGCCCGGTGCGACGCTCGGGTGGCATTGCTACCCCCCCCCCACGGCACCCGTCCCGCCTAACCCTGTAGCGTTTGACCACGGGATCTAGCCCTTTGACTTTGCACGGACGGGTTTTGACCAATGGAACTATCGACCCGGTCGTGTTAGGTCAGCCTATACGAACACTTTAGAGCACCATCCGGGCCAAACCCACAGTAAGATCCCCTCCCTGTAGACCCGACGTGTCCGTTTCCCCCCTTCAGGTGCCGCCGGCGGCGCCGTCCGTGTCAGGGGGCACACCCCGGAGACGCGTGCCCCCTCTTCGGACATGCTAGCACACCACCCCGCATGTATGAGGGCCCGGTGCGACGCTCGGGTGGCATTGCTACCCCCCCCCCCCCACGGCCCCCGTCCCGCCTAACCCTGTAGCGTTTGACCACGGGATCTAACCCTTTGACTTTCCAGGGACATGTTTTAACCAGTGGAACTATCCACCCGGTCGTGTTAGGTCAGCCCATACGAACACTTTAGAACAACATCCAGGCCAAACCCACAGTAAGATCCCCTCCCTGTAGACCCGACGCGTCCATTTCCCCCCTTCAGGTGCCGGCGGCGCCGCCGTCCGTGTGAGGGGGCACACCCCGGAGACGCGTGCCGCCTCTTCGGACATGCCTGCACACCACCCCGCATGTATGAGGGCCCGGTGCGACGCTCGAGTGGCATTGCTACCCCCCACGGCCCCCGTCCCACCTAACCCTGTAGCGTTTGACCACGGCATCTAGCCCTTTGACTTTGCACGGACGCGTTTTGACCAGTGGAACTATCCACCCGGTCATGTTAGCTCAGCCCATACGAACACTTTAGAGCAACATCCGGGCCAAACCCACAGTAAGATCCCCTCCCTGTAGACCCGACGCGTCCGTTTCCCCCCTCCAGGTGCCCGCGTCGGCGCCGTCCGTATGAGGGGGCACACCCCGGAGACGCGTGCCGCCTCTTCGGACATGCCAGCACACCACCCCGCATGTATGAGGGCCCGGTGCGACGCTCGGGTGGCATTGCTAGCCCCCCCCCCCCCCCCCCCCGACGGCCCCCGTCCCGCCTAACCCTGTATCGTTTGACCACGGGATCTAGCCCTTTGACTTTGCACGGACGGGTTTTGACCAGTGGAACTATCGACCCGGTCGTGTTAGGTCATCCTATACGAACACTTTAGAGCAACATCCGGGCCAAACCCACAGTAATATCCCCTCCCTGTAGACCCGACGTATCCGTTTCCCCCCTTCAGGTGCCGGCGGCGGCGCCGTCCGTGTGAGGGGGCACACCCCGGAGACGCGTGCCGCCTCTTCGGACATGCCAGCACACCACACCGCATGTATGAGGGCCCGGTGTGACGCTCGGGTGGCATTGCTACCCCCCAACGGCCCCCGTCCCGCCTAACCCTGTAGCGTTTGACCACGGGATCTAGCCCTTTGACTTTGCACGGACGGGTTTTGACCAGTGGAACTATCGACCCGGTCGTGTTAGGTCAGCCCATACGAACACTTTAGAGCAACATCCGGGCCAAACCCACAGTAAGATCCCCTCCGTGTAGACCCGACGCGTCCGTTTCCCCCTCCAGGTGCCGGCGTCGGCGCCGTCCGTGTGAGGGGGCACACCCCGGAGACGCGTGCCGCCTCTTCGGACATGCCAGCACACCACCCCGCATGTATGAGGGCCCGGTGCGATGCTCGGGTGGCATTGCTACCCCCCCCCCACGGCCCCCGTCCCGCTTAACCCTGTAGCGTTTGACCACGGGATCTAGCCCTTTGAGTTTGCACGGACGCGTTTTGACCAGTGGAACTATCCACCCGGTCATGTTAGGTCAGCCCATACGAACACTTTAGAGCAACATCCGGGCCAAACCCACAGTAAGATCCCCTCCCTGTAGACCCGACGCGTCCGTTTCCCCCCTCCAGGTGCCGGCGGCGGCGCCGTCCGTGTGAGGGGGCACTCCTCGGAGACGCGTGCCGCCTCTTCGGACATGCCAGCACACCATCCCGCATATATGAGGGCCCGGTGCGACGCTCGGGTGGCATTGCTACCCCCCCCACGGCCCCCGTCCCGCCTAACCCTGTAGCGTTTGACCACGGGATCTAGCCCTTTGACTTTGCACGGACGGGTTTTGACCAGTGGAACTATCGACCCGGTCTTGTTAGGTCAGCCTATACGAACACTTTAGAGCAACATCCGGGCCAAACCCACAGTAAGATCCCCTCCCTGTAGACCCGACGTGTCCGTTTCCCCCCTTCAGGTGCTGGCGGCGGCGCCGTCCGTGTGAGGGGGCACACCCCGGAGACGCGTGCCGCCTCTTCGGACATGCCAGCACACCACCCCACATGTATGAGGGCCCGGTGCGACGCTCGGGTGGCATTGCTACCCCCCCCCCCCCACGGCCCCCGTCCCGCCTAACCCTGTAGCGTTTGACCACGGGATCTAACCCTTTGATTTTCCACGGACACGTTTTAACCAGTGGAACTATCCACCCGGTCGTGTTAGGTCAGCCCATACGAACACTTTAGAGCAACATCCAGGCCAAACCCACAGTAAGATCCCCTTCCTGTAGACCCGACGCGTCCATTTCCCCCCTTCAGGTGCCGGCGGCGCCGCCGTCCGTGTGAGGGGGCACACCCCGGAGACGCGTGCCGCCTCTTCGGACATGCCTGCACACCACCCCGCATGTATGAGGGCCCGGTGCGACGCTCGGGTGGCATTGCTACCCCCCACGGCCCCCGTCCAGCCTAACCCTGTAGCGTTTGACCACGGGATCTAGCCCTTTGACTTTGCACGGACGCGTTTTGACCAGTGGAACTATCCACCCGGTCATGTTAGGTCAGCCCATACGAACACTTTAGAGCAACATCCGGGCCAAACCCACAGTTATATCCCCTCCCTGTAGACCCGACGCATCCGTTTCCCCCATCCAGGTGCCCGCGTCGGCGCCGTCCGTGTGAGGGGGCACACCCCGGAGACGCGTGCCGCCTCTTCGGACATGCCAACACACCACCCAGCATGTATGAGGGCCCGGTGCGACGCTCGGGTGGCATTGCTACCCCCCCCCCCCCCACGGCCCCCGTCCCGCCTAACCCTGTAGCGTTTGACCACGGGATCTAGCCCTTTGACTTTGCACGGACGGGTTTTGACCAATGGAACTATCGACCCGGTCGTGCTAGGTCAGCCTATACGAACACTTTAGAGCAACATCCGGGCCAAACCCACAGTAAGATCCCCTCCCTGTAGACCCGACGTGTCCGTTTCCCCCCTTCAGGTGCCGCCGGCGGCGCCGTCCGTGTCAGGGGGCACACCCCGGAGACGCGTGCCGCCTCTTCGGACATGCCAGCACACCACCCCGCATGTATGAGGGCCCGGTGCGACGCTCGGGTGGCATTGCTACCCCCCCCCCCCCCCCCACGGCCCCCGTCCCGCCTAACCCTGTAGCGTTTGACCACGCTAACCCTTTGACTTTCCAGGGACACGTTTTAACCAGTGGAACTATCCACCCGATCGTGTTAGGTCAGCCCATACGAACACTTTAGAACAACATCCAGGCCAAACCCACAGTAAGATCCCCTCCCTGTAGACCCGACGCGTCCATTTCCCCCCTTCAGGTGCCGGCGGCGCCGCCGTCCGTGTGAGGGGGCACACCCCGGAGACGCGTGCCGCCTCTTCGGACATGCCTGCACACCACCCCGCATGTATGAGGGCCCGGTGCGACGCTCGGGTGTCATTGCTACCCCCCACGGCCCCCGTCCCACCTAACCCTGTAGCGTTTGACCACGGCATCTAGCCCTTTGACTTTGCACGGACGCGTTTTGACCAGTGGAACTATCCACCCGGTCATGTTAGCTCAGCCCATACGAACACTTTAGAGCAACATCCGGGCCAAACCCACAGTAAGATCCCCTCCCTGTAGACCCGACGCGTCCGTTTCCCCCCTCCAGGTGCCCGCGTCGGCGCCGTCCGTGTGAGGGGGCACACCCCGGAGACGCGTGCCGCCTCTTCGGACATGCCAGCACACCACCCCGCATGTATGAGGGCCCGGTGCGACGCTCGGGTGGCATTGCTAGCCCCCCCCCCGACGGCCCCCGTCCCGCCTAACCATGTATCGTTTGACCACGGGATCTAGCCCTTTGACTTTGCACGGACGGGTTTTGACCAGTGGAACTATCGACCCGGTCGTGTTAGGTCATCCTATACGAACACTTTAGAGCAACATCCGGGCCAAACCCACAGTAAGATCCCCTCCCTGTAGACCCGAAGTATCCGTTTCCCCCCTTCAGGTGCCGGCGGCGGCGCCGTCCGTGTGAGGGGGCACACCCCGGAGACGCGTGCCGCCTCTTCGGACATGCCAGCACACCACACCGCATGTATGAGGTCCCGGTGTGACGCTCGGGTGGCATTGCTACCCCCCAACGGCCCCCGTCCCGCCTAACCCTGTAGCGTTTGACCACGGGATCTAGCCCTTTGACTTTGCACGGACGGGTTTTGACCAGTGGAACTATCGACCCGGTCGTGTTAGGTCAGCCCATACGAACACTTTAGAGCAACATCCGGGCCAAACCCACAGTAAGATCCCCTCCGTGTAGACCCGACGCGTCCGTTTCCCCCTCCAGGTGCCGGCGTCGGCGCCGTCCGTGTGAGGGGGCACACCCCGGAGACGCGTGCCGCCTCTTCGGACATGCCAGCACACCACCCCGCATGTATGAGGGCCCGGTGCGATGCTCGGGTGGCATTGCTACCCCCCCCCCCCCCCCACGGCCCCCGTCCCGCCTAACCCTGTAGCGTTTGACCACGAGATCTAGCCCTTTGACTTTGCACGGACGGGTTTTGACCAGTGGAACTATCGACCCGGTCGTGTTAGGTCAGCCTATACGAACACTTTAGAGCAACATCCGGGCCAAACCCACAGTAAGACCCCCTCCGTGCAGACCCGACGCGTCTGTTTCCCCCCTCCAGGTGCCGGCGTCGGCGCCGTCCGTGTGAGGGGGCACACCCCGGAGACGCGTGCCGGCTCTTCGGACATGCCAGCACACCACCCCGCATGTATGAGGGCCCGGTGCGACGCTCGGGTGGCATTGCTACCCCCCCCCACGGCCCCCGTCCCGCCTAACCCTGTAGCGTTTGACCACGGGATCTAGCCCTTTGACTTTGCACGGACGGGTTTTGACCAGTGGAACTATCGACCCGGTCTTGTTAGGTCAGCCTATATGAACACTTTAGAGCAACATCCGGGCCAAACCCACAGTAAGATCCCCTCCCTGTAGACCCGACGTGTGCGTTTCCCCCCTTCAGGTGATGGCGGCGGCCCCGTCCGTGTGAGGGGGCACACCCCGGAGACGCGTGCCGCCTCTTCGGACATGCCAGCACACCACCCCACATGTATGAGGGCCCGGTGCGACGCTCGGGTGGCATTGCTACCCCCCCCCCCCATGGCCCCCGTCCCGCCTAACCCTGTAGCGTTTGACCACGGGATCTAACCCTTTGACTTTCCACGGACACGTTTTAACCAGTGGAACTATCCACCCGGTCGTGTTAGGTCAGCCCATACGAACACTTTAGAGCAACATCCAGGCCAAACCCACAGTAGGATCCCCTCCCTGTAGACCCGACGCGTCCATTTCCCCCCTTCAGGTGCCGGCGGCGCCGCCGTCCGTGTGAGGGGGCACACCCCGGAGACGCGTGCCGCCTCTTCGGACATGCCTGCACACCACCCCGCATGTATGAGGGCCCGGTGCGACGCTCGGGTGGCATTGCTACCCCCCACGGCCCCCGTCCCGCCTAACCCTGTAGCGTTTGACCACGGGATCTAGCCCTTTGACTTTGCACGGACGCGTTTTGACCAGTGGAACTATCCACCCGGTCATGTTAGGTCAGCCCATACGAACACTTTAGAGCAACATCCGGGCCAAACCCACAGTTATATCCCCTCCCTGTAGACCTGACGCGTCCGTTTCCCCCATCCAGGTGCCCGCGTCGGCTCCGTCCGTGTGAGGGGGCACACCCCGGAGACGCGTGCCGCCTCTTCGGACATGCCAGCACACCACCCCGCATGTATGAGGGCCCGGTGCGACGCTCGGTTGGCATTGCTACCCCCCCCCCCCACGGCCCCCGTCCCGCCTAACCCTGTAGCGTTTGACCACGGGATCTAGCCCTTTGACTTTGCACGGACGGGTTTTGACCAATGGAACTATCGACCCGGTCGTGTTAGGTCAGCCTATACGAACACTTTAGAGCAACATCCGGGCCAAACCCACAGTAAGATCCCCTCCCTGTAGACCCGACGTGTCCGTTTCCCCCCTTCAGGTGCCGCCGGCGGCGCCGTCCGTGTCAGGGGCACACCCCGGAGACGCGTGCCGCCTCTTCGGACATGCCAGCACACCACCCCGCATGTATGAGGGCCCGATGCGACGCTCGGGTGGCATTGCTACCCCCCCCCCCCCACGGCCCCCGTCCCGCCTAACCCTGTAGCGTTTGACCACGGGATCTAACCCTTTGACTTTCCACGGACACGTTTTAACCAGTGGAACTATCCACCCGGTCGTGTTAGGTCAGCCCATACGAACACTTTAGAACAACATCCAGGCCAAACCCACAGTAAGATCCCCTCCCTGTAGACCCGACGCGCCCATTTCCCCCCTTCAGGTGCCGGCGGCGCCGCCGTCCGTGTGAGGGGGCACACCCCGGAGACGCGTGCCGCCTCTTCGGACATGCCTGCACACCACCCCGCATGTATGAGGGCCCGGTGCGACGCTCGGTTGGCATTGCTACCCCCCACGGCCCCCGTCCCACCTAACCCTGTAGCGTTTGACCACGGCATCTAGCCCTTTGACTTTGCACGGACGCGTTTTGACCAGTGGAACTATCCACCCGGTCATGTTAGGTCAGCCCATACGAACACTTTAGAGCAACATCCGGGCCTAACCCACAGTAAGATCCCCTCCCTGTAGACCCGACGCGTCCGTTTCCCCCCTCCAGGTGCCCGCGTCGGCGCCGTCCGTGTGAGGGGGCACACCCCGGAGACGCATGCCGCCTCTTCGGACATGCCAGCACACCACCCCGCATGTATGAGGGCCCGGTGCGACGCTCGGGTGGCATTGCTACCCCCCCCCCCCCACGGCCCCCTTCCCGCCTAACCCTGTAGCGTTTGACCACGAGATCTAGCCCTTTGACTTTGCACGGACGGGTTTTGACCAGTGGAACTATCGACCCGGTCGTGTTAGGTCAGCCTATACGAACACTTTAGAGCAACATCCGGGCCAAACCCACAGTAAGACCCCCTCCGTGCAGACCCGACGCGTCTGTTTCCCCCCTCCAGGTGCCGGCGTCGGCGCCGTCCGTGTGAGGGGGCACACCCCGGAGACGCGTGCCGGCTCTTCGGACATGCCAGCACACCACCCCGCATGTATGAGGGCCCGGTGCGACGCTCGGGTGGCATTGCTACCCCCCCCACGGCCCCCGTCCCGCCTAACCCTGTAGCGTTTGACCACGGGATCTAGCCCTTTGACTTTGCACGGACGGGTTTTGACCAGTGGAACTATCGACCCGGTCTTGTTAGGTCAGCCTATATGAACACTTTAGAGCAACATCCGGGCCAAACCCACAGTAAGATCCCCTCCCTGTAGACCCGACGTGTGCGTTTCCCCCCTTCAGGTGATGGCGGCGGCCCCGTCCGTGTGAGGGGGCACACCCCGGAGACGCGTGCCGCCTCTTCGGACATGCCAGCACACCACCCCACATGTATGAGGGCCCGGTGCGACGCTCGGGTGGCATTGCTACCCCCCCCCCCCATGGCCCCCGTCCCGCCTAACCCTGTAGCGTTTGACCACGGGATCTAACCCTTTGACTTTCCACGGACACGTTTTAACCAGTGGAACTATCCACCCGGTCGTGTTAGGTCAGCCCATACGAACACTTTAGAGCAACATCCAGGCCAAACCCACAGTAGGATCCCCTCCCTGTAGACCCGACGCGTCCATTTCCCCCCTTCAGGTGCCGGCGGCGCCGCCGTCCGTGTGAGGGGGCACACCCCGGAGACGCGTGCCGCCTCTTCGGACATGCCTGCACACCACCCCGCATGTATGAGGGCCCGGTGCGACGCTCGGGTGGCATTGCTACCCCCCACGGCCCCCGTCCCGCCTAACCCTGTAGCGTTTGACCACGGGATCTAGCCCTTTGACTTTGCACGGACGCGTTTTGACCAGTGGAACTATCCACCCGGTCATGTTAGGTCAGCCCATACGAACACTTTAGAGCAACATCCGGGCCAAACCCACAGTTATATCCCCTCCCTGTAGACCTGACGCGTCCGTTTCCCCCATCCAGGTGCCCGCGTCGGCTCCGTCCGTGTGAGGGGGCACACCCCGGAGACGCGTGCCGCCTCTTCGGACATGCCAGCACACCACCCCGCATGTATGAGGGCCCGGTGCGACGCTCGGTTGGCATTGCTACCCCCCCCCCACGGCCCCCGTCCCGCCTAACCCTGTAGCGTTTGACCACGGGATCTAGCCCTTTGACTTTGCACGGACGGGTTTTGACCAATGGAACTATCGACCCGGTCGTGTTAGGTCAGCCTATACGAACACTTTAGAGCAACATCCGGGCCAAACCCACAGTAAGATCCCCTCCCTGTAGACCCGACGTGTCCGTTTCCCCCCTTCAGGTGCCGCCGGCGGCGCCGTCCGTGTCAGGGGCACACCCCGGAGACGCGTGCCGCCTCTTCGGACATGCCAGCACACCACCCCGCATGTATGAGGGCCCGATGCGACGCTCGGGTGGCATTGCTACCCCCCCCCCCCCCCACGGCCCCCGTCCCGCCTAACCCTGTAGCGTTTGACCACGGGATCTAACCCTTTGACTTTCCACGGACACGTTTTAACCAGTGGAACTATCCACCCGGTCGTGTTAGGTCAGCCCATACGAACACTTTAGAACAACATCCAGGCCAAACCCACAGTAAGATCCCCTCCCTGTAGACCCGACGCGCCCATTTCCCCCCTTCAGGTGCCGGCGGCGCCGCCGTCCGTGTGAGGGGGCACACCCCGGAGACGCGTGCCGCCTCTTCGGACATGCCTGCACACCACCCCGCATGTATGAGGGCCCGGTGCGACGCTCGGTTGGCATTGCTACCCCCCACGGCCCCCGTCCCACCTAACCCTGTAGCGTTTGACCACGGCATCTAGCCCTTTGACTTTGCACGGACGCGTTTTGACCAGTGGAACTATCCACCCGGTCATGTTAGGTCAGCCCATACGAACACTTTAGAGCAACATCCGGGCCTAACCCACAGTAAGATCCCCTCCCTGTAGACCCGACGCGTCCGTTTCCCCCCTCCAGGTGCCCGCGTCGGCGCCGTCCGTGTGAGGGGGCACACCCCGGAGACGCATGCCGCCTCTTCGGACATGCCAGCACACCACCCCGCATGTATGAGGGCCCGGTGCGACGCTCGGGTGGCATTGCTACCCCCCCCCCCCCACGGCCCCCTTCCCGCCTAACCCTGTAGCGTTTGACCACGGGATCTAGCCCTTTGACTTTGCACGGACGGGTTTTGACCAGTGGAACTATCGACCCGGTCGTGTTAGGTCAGCCTATACGAACACTTTAGAGCAACATCCGGGCCAAACCCACAGTAAGATCCCCTCCCTGTACACCCGATGTGTCCGTTTCCCCCCTTCAGGTGCCGGCGGCGGCGCCGTCCGTGTGAGGGGGCACACCCCGGAGACGCGTGCCGCCTCTTCGGACATGCCAGCACACCACCCCGCATGTATGAGGGCCCGGTGCGACGCTCGGGTGGCATTGCTACCCCCCAACGGCCCCCGTCCCGCCTAACGCTGTAGCGTTTGACCACGGGATCTAGCCCTTTGACTTTGCACGGACGGGTTTTGACCAGTGGAACTATCGACCCGGTCGTGTTAGGTCAGCCCATACGAACACTTTAGAGCAACATCCGGGCCAAACCCACAGTAAGAACCCCTCCGTGTAGACCCGACGCGTCCATTTCCCCCTCCAGGTGCCGGCGTCGGCGCCGTCCGTGTGAGGGGGCACACCCCGGAGACGCGTGCCGCCTCTTCGGACATGCCAGAACACCACCCCGCATGTATGAGGGCCCGGTGCGACGCTCGGGTGGCATTGCTACCCCCCCCCCCCCGCGGCCCCCGTCCCGCCTAACCCTGTAGCATTTGACCACGGGATCTAGCCCTTTGACTTTGCACGGACACGTTTTAACCAGTGGAACTATCCACCCGGTCGTGTTAGGTCAGCCCATATGAACACTTTAGAGCAACATCCAGGCCAAACCCACAGTAAGATCCCCTCCCTGTACACCCGTCGCGTCCATTTCCCCCCTTCAAGTGCCGGCGGCGGCGCCGTCCGTGTGAGGGGGCACACACCAGAGACGCGTGCCGCCTCTTTGGACATGCCTGCACACCACCCCGCATGTATGAGGGCCCGGTGCGACGCTCGGGTGGCATTGCTACCCCCCACGGCCCCCGTCCCGCCTAACCCTGTAGCGTTTGACCACGGGATCTAGCCCTTTGACTTTGCACGGACACGTTTTGACCAGTGGAACTATCCACCCGGTCGTGTTAGGTCAGCCCATACGAACACTTTAGAGCAACATCCGGGCCAAACCCACAGTAAGATCCCCTCCCCGTAGACCCGACGCGTCCGTTTTCCCCCTTCAGGTGCCGGCAGCGGCGCCGTCCGTGTGAGGGGGCACACCCCGGAGACGCGTGCCGCCTCTTCGGACATACCAGCACACCACCCCGCATGTATGAGGGCCCGGTGCTACGCTCGGGTGGCATTGCTACCCCCCCACGGCCCCCGTCCCGCCTAACCCTGTAGCGTTTTACCACGGGATCTAGCCCTTTGACTTTGCACGGACGGGTTTTAACCAGTGGAACTATCCACCCGGTCTTGTTAGGTCAGCCCATACGAACACTTTAGAGCAACATCCGGGCCAAACCCACAGTAAGATCCCCTCCCTGTAGACCCGACGCGTCCGTTTCCCCCCTCCAGGTGCCGCCGGCGGCGCCGTCCGTGTCAGGGGGCACACCCCGGAGACGTGTGCCGCCTCTTCGGACATGCCAGCACACCACCCCGCATGTATGAGGGCCCGGTGCGACGCTCGGGTGGCATTGCTACCCCCCCCCCCCCCCACGGCCCCCGTCCCGCCTAACCCTGTAGCGTTTGACCACGGGATCTAACCCTTTGACTTTCCACGGACACGTTTTAACCATAGGAACTATCCACCCGGTCGTGTTAGGTCAGCCCATATGAACACTTTAGAGCAACATCCAGGCCAAACCCACAGTAGGATCCCCTCCCTGTAGACCCGATGCGTCCATTTCCCCCCTTCAGGTGCCGGCGGCGCCGCCGTCCGTGTGAGGGGGCACACCCCGGAGACGCGTGCCGCCTCTTCGGACATGCCTGCACACCACCCCGCATGTATGAGGGCCCGGTGCGACGCTCGGGTGGCATTGCTACCCCCCACGGCCCCCGTCCCACCTAACCCTGTAGCGTTTGACCACGGGATCTAGCCCTTTGACTTTGCACGGACGCGTTTTGACCAGTGGAACTATCCACCCGGTCATGTTAGGTCAGCCCATACGAACACTTTAGAGCAACATCCGGGCCAAACCCACAGTAAGATCCCCTCCCTGTAGACCCGACGCGTCCGTTTCCCCCCTCCAGGTGCCCGCGTCGGCGCCGTCCGTGTGAGGGGGCACACCCCGGAGACGCGTGCCGCCTCTTCGGACATGCCAGCACACCACCCCGCATGTATGAGGGCCCGGTGCGACGCTCGGGTGGCATTGCTACCCCCCCCCCCCCCACGGCCCCCTTCCCGCCTAACCCTGTAGCGTTTGACCACGGGATCTAGCCCTTTGACTTTGCACGGACGTGTTTTGACCAGTGGAACTATCGACCCGGTCGTGTTAGGTCAGCCTATACGAACACTTTAGAGCAACATCCGGGCCAAACCCACAGTAAGATCCCCTCCCTGTACACCCGATGTGTCCGTTTCCCCCCTTCAGGTGCCGGCGGCGGCGCCGTCCGTGTGAGGGGGCACACCCCGGAGACGCGTGCCGCCTCTTCGGACATGCCAGCACACCACCCCGCATGTATGAGGGCCCGGTGCGACGCTCGGGTGGCATTGCTACCCCCCAACGGCCCCCGTCCCGCCTAACCCTGTAGCGTTTGACCACGGGATCTAGCCCTTTGACTTTGCACGGACGGGTTTTGACCAGTGGAACTATCGACCCGGTCGTGTTAGGTCAGCCCATACGAACACTTTAGAGCAACATCCGGGCCAAACCCACAGTAAGAACCCCTCCGTGTAGACCCGACGCGTCCATTTCCCCCTCCAGGTGCCGGCGTCGGCGCCGTCCGTGTGAGGGGGCACACCCCGGAGACGCGTGCCGCCTCTTCGGACATGCCAGCACACCACCCCGCATGTATGAGGGCCCGGTGCGACGCTCGGGTGGCATTGCTACCCCCCCCCCCGGCCCCCGTGCCGCCTAACCCTGTAGCATTTGACCCGGGATCTAGCCCTTTGACTTTGCACGGACACGTTTTAACCAGTGGAACTATCCACCCGGTCGTGTTAGGTCAGCCCATATGAACACTTTAGAGCAACATCCAGGCCAAACCCACAGTAAGATCCCCTCCCTGTACACCCGACGCGTCCATTTCCCCCCTTCAAGTGCCGGCGGCGGCGCCGTCCGTGTGAGGGGGCACACACCAGAGACGCGTGCCGCCTCTTTGGACATGCCTGCACACCACCCCGCATGTATGAGGGCCCGGTGCGACGCTCGGGTGGCATTGCTACCCCCCACGGCCCCCGTCCCGCCTAACCCTGTAGCGTTTGACCACGGGATCTAGCCCTTTGACTTTGCACGGACACGTTTTGACCAGTGGAACTATCCACCCGGTCGTGTTAGGTCAGCCCATACGAACACTTTAGAGCAACATCCGGGCCAAACCCACAGTAAGATCCCCTCCCTGTAGACCCGACGCGTCCGTTTTCCCCCTTCAGGTGCCGGCGGCGGCGCCGTCCGTGTGAGGGGGCACACCCCGGAGACGCGTGCCGCCTCTTCGGACATACCAGCACACCACCCCGCATGTATGAGGGCCCGGTGCTACGCTCGGGTGGCATTGCTACCCCCCCCCCCACGGCCCCCGTCCCGCCTAACCCTGTAGCGTTTTACCACGGGATCTAGCCCTTTGACTTTGCACGGACGGGTTTTAACCAGTGGAACTATCCACCCGGTCTTGTTAGGTCAGCCCATACGAACACTTTAGAGCAACATCCGGGCCAAACCCACAGTAAGATCCCCTCCCTGTAGACCCGACGCGTCCGTTTCCCCCCTCCAGGTGCCGCCGGCGGCACCGTCCGTGTCAGGGGGCACACCCCGGAGACGCGTGCCGCCTCTTCGGACATGCCAGCACACCACCCCGCATGTATGAGGGCCCGGTGCGACGCTCGGGTGGCATTGCTACCCCCCCCCCCCACGGCCCCCGTCCCGCCTAACCCTGTAGCGTTTGACCACGGGATCTAGCCCTTTGACTTTGCACGGACACGTTTTGACCAGTGGAACTATCCACCCGGTCGTGTTAGGTCAGCCCATACGAACACTTTAGAGCAACATCCGGGCCAAACCCACAGTAAGATCCCCTCCCTGTAGACCCGACGCGTCCGTTTCCCCCCTCCAGGTGCCCGCGTCGGCGCCGTCCGTGTGAGGGGGCACACCCCGGAGACGCGTGCCGCCTCTTCGGACATGCCAGCACACCACCCCGCATGTATGAGGGCCCGGTGCGACGCTCGGGTGGCATTGCTACCCCCCCCACGGCCCCCTTCCCGCCTAACCCTGTAGCGTTTGACCACGGGATCTAGCCCTTTGACTTTGCACGGACGGGTTTTGACCAGTGGAACTATCGACCCGGTCGTGTTAGGTCAGCCTATACGAACACTTTAGAGCAACATCCGGGCCAAACCCACAGTAAGATCCCCTCCCTGTACACCCGATGTGTCCGTTTCCCCCCTTCAGGTGCCGGCGGCGGCGCCGTCCGTGTGAGGGGGCACACCCCGGAGACGCGTGCCGCCTCTTCGGACATGCCAGCACACCACCCCGCATGTATGAGGGCCCGGTGCGACGCTCGGGTGGCATTGCTACCCCCCAACGGCCCCCGTCCCGCCTAACCCTGTAGCGTTTGACCACGGGATCTAGCCCTTTGACTTTGCACGGACGGGTTTTGACCAGTGGAACTATCGACCCGGTCGTGTTAGGTCAGCCCATACGAACACTTTAGAGCAACATCCGGGCCAAACCCACAGTAAGAACCCCTCCGTGTAGACCCGACGCGTCCATTTCCCCCTCCAGGTGCCGGCGTCGGCGCCGTCCGTGTGAGGGGGCACACCCCGGAGACGCGTGCCGCCTCTTCGGACATGCCAGCACACCACCCCGCATGTATGAGGGCCCGGTGCGACGCTCGGGTGGCATTGCTACCCCCCCCCCCCCCCCCCCCCGCGGCCCCCGTCCCGCCTAACCCTGTAGCATTTGACCACGGGATCTAGCCCTTTGACTTTGCACGGACACGTTTTAACCAGTGGAACTATCCACCCGGTCGTGTTAGGTCAGCCCATATGAACACTTTAGAGCAACATCCAGGCCAAACCCACAGTAAGATCCCCTCCCTGTACACCCGTCGCGTCCATTTCCCCCCTTCAAGTGCCGGCGGCGGCGCCGTCCGTGTGAGGGGGCACACACCAGAGACGCGTGCCGCCTCTTTGGACATGCCTGCACACCACCCCGCATGTATGAGGGCCCGGTGCGACGCTCGGGTGGCATTGCTACCCCCCACGGCCCCCGTCCCGCCTAACCCTGTAGCGTTTGACCACGGGATCTAGCCCTTTGACTTTGCACGGACACGTTTTGACCAGTGGAACTATCCACCCGGTCGTGTTAGGTCAGCCCATACGAACACTTTAGAGCAACATCCGGGCCAAACCCACAGTAAGATCCCCTCCCTGTAGACCCGACGCGTCCGTTTTCCCCCTTCAGGTGCCGGCGGCGGCGCCGTCCGTGTGAGGGGGCACACCCCGGAGACGCGTGCCGCCTCTTCGGACATACCAGCACACCACCCCGCATGTATGAGGGCCCGGTGCTACGCTCGGGTGGCATTGCTACCCCCCCCACGGCCCCCGTCCCGCCTAACCCTGTAGCGTTTTACCACGGGGTCTAGCCCTTTGACTTTGCACGGACGGGTTTTAACCAGTGGAAGTATCCACCCGGTCTTGTTAGGTCAGCCCATACGAACACTTTAGAGCAACATCCGGGCCAAACCCACAGTAAGATCCCCTCCCTGTAGACCCGACGCGTCCGTTTCCCCCCTCCAGGTGCCGCCGGCGGCACCGTCCGTGTCAGGGGGCACACCCCGGAGACGCGTGCCGCCTCTTCGGACATGCCAGCACACCACCCCGCATGTATGAGGGCCCGGTGCGACGCTCGGGTGGCATTGCTACCCCCCCCCCACGGCCCCCGTCCCGCCTAACCCTGTAGCGTTTGACCACGGGATCTAGCCCTTTGACTTTGCACGGACACGTTTTGACCAGTGGAACTATCCACCCGGTCGTGTTAGGTCAGCCCATACGAACACTTTAGAGCAACATCCGGGCCAAACCCACAGTAAGATCCCCTCCCTGTAGACCCGACGCGTCCGTTTCCCCCCTCCAGGTGCCCGCGTCGGCGCCGTCCGTGTGAGGGGGCACACCCCGGAGACGCGTGCCGCCTCTTCGGACATGCCAGCACACCACCCCGCATGTATGAGGGCCCGGTGCGACGCTCGGGTGGCATTGCTACCCCCCCCCACGGCCCCCTTCCCGCCTAACCCTGTAGCGTTTGACCACGGGATCTAGCCCTTTGACTTTGCACGGACGGGTTTTGACCAGTGGAACTATCGACCCGGTCGTGTTAGGTCAGCCTATACGAACACTTTAGAGCAACATCCGGGCCAAACCCACAGTAAGATCCCCTCCCTGTACACCCGATGTGTCCGTTTCCCCCCTTCAGGTGCCGGCGGCGGCGCCGTCCGTGTGAGGGGGCACACCCCGGAGACGCGTGCCGCCTCTTCGGACATGCCAGCACACCACCCCGCATGTATGAGGGCCCGGTGTGACGCTCGGGTGGCATTGCTACCCCCCAACGGCCCCCGTCCCGCCTAACCCTGTAGCGTTTGACCACGGGATCTAGCCCTTTGACTTTGCACGGACGGGTTTTGACCAGTGGAACTATCGACCCGGTCGTGTTAGGTCAGCCCATACGAACACTTTAGAGCAACATCCGGGCCAAACCCACAGTAAGAACCCCTCCGTGTAGACCCGACGCGTCCATTTCCCCCTCCAGGTGCCGGCGTCGGCGCCGTCCGTGTGAGGGGGCACACCCCGGAGACGCGTGCCGCCTCTTCGGACATGCCAGCACACCACCCCGCATGTATGAGGGCCCGGTGCGACGCTCGGGTGGCATTGCTACCCCCCCCCCCCCGCGGCCCCCGTCCCGCCTAACCCTGTAGCATTTGACCACGGGATCTAGCCCTTTGACTTTGCACGGACACGTTTTAACCAGTGGAACTATCCACCCGGTCGTGTTAGGTCAGCCCATATGAACACTTTAGAGCAACATCCAGGCCAAACCCACAGTAAGATCCCCTCCCTGTACACCCGTCGCGTCCATTTCCCCCCTTCAAGTGCCGGCGGCGGCGCCGTCCTTGTGAGGGGGCACACACCAGAGACGCGTGCCGCCTCTTTGGACATGCCTGCACACCACCCCGCATGTATGAGGGCCCGGTGCGACGCTCGGGTGGCATTGCTACCCCCCACGGCCCCCGTCCCGCCTAACCCTGTAGCGTTTGACCACGGGATCTAGCCCTTTGACTTTGCACGGACACGTTTTGACCAGTGGAACTATCCACCCGGTCGTGTTAGGTCAGCCCATACGAACACTTTAGAGCAACATCCGGGCCAAACCCACAGTAAGATCCCCTCCCTGTAGACCCGACGCGTCCGTTTTCCACCTTCAGGTGCCGGCGGCGGCGCCGTCCGTGTGAGGGGGCACACCCCGGAGACGCGTGCCGCCTCTTCGGACATACCAGCACACCACCCCGCATGTATGAGGGCCCGGTGCTACGC
The DNA here is from genome assembly GCF_056163025.1 of Triticum urartu. NCBI lineage: Eukaryota > Viridiplantae > Streptophyta > Magnoliopsida > Poales > Poaceae > Triticum > Triticum urartu. The sequence goes on from NC_141879.1 coordinate 11,796,707, forward strand.
TCGGGTGGCATTGCTACCCCCCCCACGGCCCCCGTCCCGCCTAACCCTGTAGCGTTTTACCACGGGATCTAGCCCTTTGACTTTGCACGGACGGGTTTTAACCAGTGGAACTATCCACCCGGTCTTGTTAGGTCAGCCCATACGAACACTTTAGAGCAACATCCGGGCCAAACCCACAGTAAGATCCCCTCCCTGTAAACCCGACGCGTCCGTTTCCCCCCTCCAGGTGCCGCCGGCGGCACCGTCCGTGTCAGGGGGCACACCCCGGAGACGCGTGCCGCCTCTTCGGACATGCCAGCACACCACCCCGCATGTATGAGGGCCCGGTGCGACGCTCGGGTGGCATTGCTACCCCCCCCCCCCCCCACGGCCCCCGTCCCGCCTAACCCTGTAGCGTTTGACCACGGGATCTAGCCCTTTGACTTTGCACGGACACGTTTTGACCAGTGGAACTATCCACCCGGTCGTGTTAGGTCAGCCCATACGAACACTTTAGAGCAACATCCGGGCCAAACCCACAGTAAGATCCCCTCCCTGTAGACCCGACGCGTCCGTTTCCCCCCTCCAGGTGCCCGCGTCGGCGCCGTCCGTGTGAGGGGGCACACCCCGGAGACGCGTGCCGCCTCTTCGGACATGCCAGCACACCACCCCGCATGTATGAGGGCCCGGTGCGACGCTCGGGTGGCATTGCTACCCCCCCCCCACGGCCCCCTTCCCGCCTAACCCTGTAGCGTTTGACCACGGGATCTAGCCCTTTGACTTTGCACGGACGGGTTTTGACCAGTGGAACTATCGACCCGGTCGTGTTAGGTCAGCCTATACGAACACTTTAGAGCAACATCCGGGCCAAACCCACAGTAAGATCCCCTCCCTGTACACCCGATGTGTCCGTTTCCCCCCTTCAGGTGCCGGCGGCGGCGCCGTCCGTGTGAGGGGGCACACCCCGGAGACGCGTGCCGCCTCTTCGGACATGCCAGCACACCACCCCGCATGTATGAGGGCCCGGTGCGACGCTGGGGTGGAATTGCTACCCCCCAACGGCCCCCGTCCCGCCTAACCCTGTAGCGTTTGACCACGGGATCTAGCCCTTTGACTTTGCACGGACGGGTTTTGACCAGTGGAACTATCGACCCGGTCGTGTTAGGTCAGCCCATACGAACACTTTAGAGCAACATCCGGGCCAAACCCACAGTAAGAACCCCTCCGTGTAGACCCGACGCGTCCATTTCCCCCTCCAGGTGCCGGCGTCGGCGCCGTCCGTGTGAGGGGGCACACCCCGGAGACGCGTGCCGCCTCTTCGGACATGCCAGCACACCACCCCGCATGTATGAGGGCCCGGTGCGACGCTCGGGTGGCATTGCTACCCCCCCCCCCCCCCCCGCGGCCCCCGTCCCGCCTAACCCTGTAGCATTTGACCACGGGATCTAGCCCTTTGACTTTGCACGGACACGTTTTAACCAGTGGAACTATCCACCCGGTCGTGTTAGGTCAGCCCATATGAACACTTTAGAGCAACATCCAGGCCAAACCCACAGTAAGATCCCCTCCCTGTACACCCGTCGCGTCCATTTCCCCCCTTCAAGTGCCGGCGGCGGCGCCGTCCGTGTGAGGGGGCACACACCAGAGACGCGTGCCGCCTCTTTGGACATGCCTGCACACCACCCCGCATGTATGAGGGCCCGGTGCGACGCTCGGGTGGCATTGCTACTCCCCACGGCCCCCGTCCCGCCTAACCCTGTAGCGTTTGACCACGGGATCTAGCCCTTTGACTTTGCACGGACACGTTTTGACCAGTGGAACTATCCACCCGGTCGTGTTAGGTCAGCCCATACGAACACTTTAGAGCAACATCCGGGCCAAACCCACAGTAAGATCCCCTCCCTGTAGACCCGACGCGTCCGTTTTCCCCCTTCAGGTGCCGGCAGCGGCGCCGTCCGTGTGAGGGGGCACACCCCGGAGACGCGTGCCGCCTCTTCGGACATACCAGCACACCACCCCGCATGTATGAGGGCCCGGTGCTACGCTCGGGTGGCATTGCTACCCCCCCCCACGGCCCCCGTCCCGCCTAACCCTGTAGCGTTTTACCACGGGATCTAGCCCTTTGACTTTGCACGGACGGGTTTTAACCAGTGGAACTATCCACCCGGTCTTGTTAGGTCAGCCCATACGAACACTTTAGAGCAACATCCGGGCCAAACCCACAGTAAGATCCCCTCCCTGTAGACCCGACGCGTCCGTTTCCCCCCTCCAGGTGCCGCCGGCGGCGCCGTCCGTGTCAGGGGGCACACCCCGGAGACGCGTGCCGCCTCTTCGGACATGCCAGCACACCACCCCGCATGTATGAGGGCCCGGTGCGACGCTCGGGTGGCATTGCTACCCCCCCCCCCCCCACGGCCCCCGTCCCGCCTAACCCTGTAGCGTTTGACCACAGGATCTAACCCTTTGACTTTCCACGGACACGTTTTAACCATAGGAACTATCCACCCGGTCGTGTTAGGTCAGCCCATATGAACACTTTAGAGCAACATCCAGGCCAAACCCACAGTAAGATCCCCTCCCTGTAGACCCGACGCGTCCATTTCCCCCCTTCAGGTGCCGGCGGCGCCGCCGTCCGTGTGAGGGTGCACACCCCGGAGACGCGTGCCACCTCTTCGGACATGCCTGCACACCACCCCGCATGTATGAGGGCCCGGTGCGACGCTCGGGTGGCATTGCTACCCCCCACGGCCCCCGTCCCACCTAACCCTGTAGCGTTTGACCACGGGATCTAGCCCTTTGACTTCGCACGGACGCGTTTTGACCAGTGGAACTATCCACCCGGTCATGTTAGGTCAGCCCATACGAACACTTTAGAGCAACATCCGGGCCAAACCCACAGTAAGATCCCCTCCCTGTAGACCCGACGCGTCCGTTTCCCCCCTCCAGGTGCCCGCGTCGGCGCCGTCCGTGTGAGGGGGCACACCCCGGAGACGCGTGCCGCCTCTTCGGACATGCCAGCACACCACCCCGCATGTATGAGGGCCCGGTGCGACGCTCGGGTGGCATTGCTACCCCCCCCCCCCCCCACGGCCCCCTTCCCGCCTAACCCTGTAGCGTTTGACCACGGGATCTAGCCCTTTGACTTTGCACGGACGTGTTTTGACCAGTGGAACTATCGACCCGGTCGTGTTAGGTCAGCCTATACGAACACTTTAGAGCAACATCCGGGCCAAACCCACAGTAAGATCCCCTCCCTGTACACCCGATGTGTCCGTTTCCCCCCTTCAGGTGCCGGCGGCGGCGCCGTCCGTGTGAGGGGGCACACCCCGGAGACGCGTGCCGCCTCTTCGGACATGCCAGCACACCACCCCGCATGTATGAGGGCCCGGTGCGACGCTCGGGTGGCATTGCTACCCCCCAACGGCCCCCGTCCCGCCTAACCCTGTAGCGTTTGACCACGGGATCTAGCCCTTTGACTTTGCACGGACGGGTTTTGACCAGTGGAACTATCGACCCGGTCGTGTTAGGTCAGCCCATACGAACACTTTAGAGCAACATCCGGGCCAAACCCACAGTAAGAACACCTCCGTGTAGACCCGACGCGTCCATTTCCCCCTCCAGGTGCCGGCGTCGGCGCCGTCCGTGTGAGGGGGCACACCCCGGAGACGCGTGCCGCCTCTTCGGACATGCCAGCACACCACCCCGCATGTATGAGGGCCCGGTGCGACGCTCGGGTGGCATTGCTACCCCCCCCCCCCCCGGCCCCCGTGCCGCCTAACCCTGTAGCATTTGACCCGGGATCTAGCCCTTTGACTTTGCACGGACACGTTTTAACCAGTGGAACTATCCACCCGGTCGTGTTAGGTCAGCCCATATGAACACTTTAGAGCAACATCCAGGCCAAACCCACAGTAAGATCCCCTCCCTGTACACCCGACGCGTCCATTTCCCCCCTTCAAGTGCCGGCGGCGGCGCCGTCCGTGTGAGGGGGCACACACCAGAGACGCGTGCCGCCTCTTTGGACATGCCTGCACACCACCCCGCATGTATGAGGGCCCGGTGCGACGCTCGGGTGGCATTGCTACCCCCCACGGCCCCCGTCCCGCCTAACCCTGTAGCGTTTGACCACGGGATCTAGCCCTTTGACTTTGCACGGACACGTTTTGACCAGTGGAACTATCCACCCGGTCGTGTTAGGTCAGCCCATACGAACACTTTAGAGCAACATCCGGGCCAAACCCACAGTAAGATCCCCTCCCTGTAGACCCGACGCGTCCGTTTTCCCCCTTCAGGTGCCGGCGGCGGCGCCGTCCGTGTGAGGGGGCACACCCCGGAGACGCGTGCCGCCTCTTCGGACATACCAGCACACCACCCCGCATGTATGAGGGCCCGGTGCTACGCTCGGGTGGCATTGCTACCCCCCCCACGGCCCCCGTCCCGCCTAACCCTGTAGCGTTTTACCACGGGATCTAGCCCTTTGACTTTGCACGGACGGGTTTTAACCAGTGGAACTATCCACCCGGTCTTGTTAGGTCAGCCCATACGAACACTTTAGAGCAACATCCGGGCCAAACCCACAGTAAGATCCCCTCCCTGTAAACCCGACGCGTCCGTTTCCCCCCTCCAGGTGCCGCCGGCGGCACCGTCCGTGTCAGGGGGCACACCCCGGAGACGCGTGCCGCCTCTTCGGACATGCCAGCACACCACCCCGCATGTATGAGGGCCCGGTGCGACGCTCGGGTGGCATTGCTACCCCCCCCCACGGCCCCCGTCCCGCCTAACCCTGTAGCGTTTGACCACGGGATCTAGCCCTTTGACTTTGCACGGACACGTTTTGACCAGTGGAACTATCCACCCGGTCGTGTTAGGTCAGCCCATACGAACACTTTAGAGCAACATCCGGGCCAAACCCACAGTAAGATCCCCTCCCTGTAGACCCGACGCGTCCGTTTCCCCCCTCCAGGTGCCCGCGTCGGCGCCGTCCGTGTGAGGGGGCACACCCCGGAGACGCGTGCCGCCTCTTCGGACATGCCAGCACACCACCCCGCATGTATGAGGGCCCGGTGCGACGCTCGGGTGGCATTGCTACCCCCCCCCACGGCCCCCTTCCCGCCTAACCCTGTAGCGTTTGACCACGGGATCTAGCCCTTTGACTTTGCACGGACGGGTTTTGACCAGTGGAACTATCGACCCGGTCGTGTTAGGTCAGCCTATACGAACACTTTATAGCAACATCCGGGCCAAACCCACAGTAAGATCCCCTCCCTGTACACCCGATGTGTCCGTTTCCCCCCTTCAGGTGCCGGCGGCGGCGCCGTCCGTGTGAGGGGGCACACCCCGGAGACGCGTGCCGCCTCTTCGGACATGCCAGCACACCACCCCGCATGTATGAGGGCCCGGTGCGACGCTCGGGTGGAATTGCTACCCCCCAACGGCCCCCGTCCCGCCTAACCCTGTAGCGTTTGACCACGGGATCTAGCCCTTTGACTTTGCACGGACGGGTTTTGACCAGTGGAACTATCGACCCGGTCGTGTTAGGTCAGCCCATACGAACACTTTAGAGCAACATCCGGGCCAAACCCACAGTAAGAACCCCTCCGTGTAGACCCGACGCGTCCATTTCCCCCTCCAGGTGCCGGCGTCGGCGCCGTCCGTGTGAGGGGGCACACCCCGGAGACGCGTGCCGCCTCTTCGGACATGCCAGCACACCACCCCGCATGTATGAGGGCCCGGTGCGACGCTCGGGTGGCATTGCTACCCCCCCCCCCCCCCCCGCGGCCAACGTCCCGCCTAACCCTGTAGCATTTGACCACGGGATCTAGCCCTTTGACTTTGCACGGACACGTTTTAACCAGTGGAACTATCCACCCGGTCGTGTTAGGTCAGCCCATATGAACACTTTAGAGCAACATCCAGGCCAAACCCACAGTAAGATCCCCTCCCTGTCCACCCGTCGCGTCCATTTCCCCCCTTCAAGTGCCGGCGGCGGCGCCGTCCGTGTGAGGGGGCACACACCAGAGACGCGTGCCGCCTCTTTGGACATGCCTGCACACCACCCCGCATGTATGAGGGCCCGGTGCGACGCTCGGGTGGCATTGCTACTCCCCACGGCCCCCGTCCCGCCTAACCCTGTAGCGTTTGACCACGGGATCTAGCCCTTTGACTTTGCACGGACACGTTTTGACCAGTGGAACTATCCACCCGGTCGTGTTAGGTCAGCCCATACGAACACTTTAGAGCAACATCCGGGCCAAACCCACAGTAAGATCCCCTCCCTGTAGACCCGACGCGTCCGTTTTCCCCCTTCAGGTGCCGGCAGCGGCGCCGTCCGTGTGAGGGGGCACACCCCGGAGACGCGTGCCGCCTCTTCGGACATACCAGCACACCACCCCGCATGTATGAGGGCCCGGTGCTACGCTCGGGTGGCATTGCTACCCCCCCCCACGGCCCCCGTCCCGCCTAACCCTGTAGCGTTTTACCACGGGATCTAGCCCTTTGACTTTGCACGGACGGGTTTTAACCAGTGGAACTATCCACCCGGTCTTGTTAGGTCAGCCCATACGAACACTTTAGAGCAACATCCGGGCCAAACCCACAGTAAGATCCCCTCCCTGTAGACCCGACGCGTCCGTTTCCCCCCTCCAGGTGCCGCCGGCGGCGCCGTCCGTGTCAGGGGGCACACCCCGGAGACGCGTGCCGCCTCTTCGGACATGCCAGCACACCACCCCGCATGTATGAGGGCCCGGTGCGACGCTCGGGTGGCATTGCTACCCCCCCCCCCCCCCACGGCCCCCGTCCCGCCTAACCCTGTAGCGTTTGACCACGGGATCTAACCCTTTGACTTTCCACGGACACGTTTTAACCATAGGAACTATCCACCCGGTCGTGTTAGGTCAGCCCATATGAACACTTTAGAGCAACATCCAGGCCAAACCCACAGTAAGATCCCCTCCCTGTAGACCCGACGCGTCCATTTCCCCCCTTCAGGTGCCGGCGGCGCCGCCGTCCGTGTGAGGGTGCACACCCCGGAGACGCGTGCCGCCTCTTCGGACATGCCTGCACACCACCCCGCATGTATGAGGGCCCGGTGCGACGCTCGGGTGGCATTGCTACCCCCCACGGCCCCCGTCCCACCTAACCCTGTAGCGTTTGACCACGGGATCTAGCCCTTTGACTTTGCACGGACGCGTTTTGACCAGTGGAACTATCCACCCGGTCATGTTAGGTCAGCCCATACGAACACTTTAGAGCAACATCCGGGCCAAACCCACAGTAAGATCCCCTCCCTGTAGACCCGACGCGTCCGTTTCCCCCCTCCAGGTGCCCGCGTCAGCGCCGTCCGTGTGAGGGGGCACACCCCGGAGACGCGTGCCGCCTCTTCGGACATGCCAGCACACCACCCCGCATGTATGAGGGCCCGGTGCGACGCTCGGGTGGCATTGCTACCCCCCCCCCCCACGGCCCCCTTCCCGCCTAACCCTGTAGCGTTTGACCACGAGATCTAGCCCTTTGACTTTGCACGGACGTGTTTTGACCAGTGGAACTATCGACCCGGTCGTGTTAGGTCAGCCTATACGAACACTTTAGAGCAACATCCGGGCCAAACCCACAGTAAGATCCCCTCCCTGTACACCCGATGTGTCCGTTTCCCCCCTTCAGGTGCCGGCGGCGGCGCCGTCCATGTGAGGGGGCACACCCCGGAGACGCGTGCCGCCTCTTCGGACATGCCAGCACACCACCCCGCATGTATGAGGGCCCGGTGCGACGCTCGGGTGGCATTGCTACCCCCCAACGGCCCCCGTCCCGCCTAACCCTGTAGCGTTTGACCACGGGATCTAGCCCTTTGACTTTGCACGGACGGGTTTTGACCAGTGGAACTATCGACCCGGTCGTGTTAGGTCAGCCCATACGAACACTTTAGAGCAACATCCGGGCCAAACCCACAGTAAGAACCCCTCCGTGTAGACCCGACGCGTCCATTTCCCCCTCCAGGTGCCGGCGTCGGCGCCGTCCGTGTGAGGGGGCACACCCCGGAGACGCGTGCCGCCTCTTCGGACATGCCAGCACACCACCCCGCATGTATGAGGGCCCGGTGCGACGCTCGGGTGGCATTGCTACCCCCCCCCCCGGCCCCCGTCCCGCCTAACCCTGTAGCATTTGACCCGGGATCTAGCCCTTTGACTTTGCACGGACACGTATTAACTAGTGGAACTATCCACCCGGTCGTGTTAGGTCAGCCCATATGAACACTTTAGAGCAACATACAGGCCAAACCCACAGTAAGATCCCCTCCCTGTACACCCGACGCGTCCATTTCCCCCCTTCAAGTGCCGGCGGCGGCGCCGTCCGTGTGAGGGGGCACACACCAGAGACGCGTGCCGCCTCTTTGGACATGCCTGCACACCACCCCGCATGTATGAGGGCCCGGTGCGACGCTCGGGTGGCATTGCTACCCCCCACGGCCCCCGTCCCGCCTAACCCTGTAGCGTTTGACCACGGGATCTAGCCCTTTGACTTTGCACGGACACGTTTTGACCAGTGGAACTATCCACCCGGTCGTGTTAGGTCAGCCCATACGAACACTTTAGAGCAACATCCGGGCCAAACCCACAGTAAGATCCCCTCCCTGTAGACCCGACGCGTCCGTTTTCCCCCTTCAGGTGCCGGCGGCGGCGCCGTCCGTGTGAGGGGGCACACCCCGGAGACGCGTGCCGCCTCTTCGGACATACCAGCACACCACCCCGCATGTATGAGGGCCCGGTGCTACGCTCGGGTGGCATTGCTACCCCCCCCCCCCCCACGGCCCCCGTCCCGCCTAACCCTGTAGCGTTTTACCACGGGATCTAGCCCTTTGACTTTGCACGGACGGGTTTTAACCAGTGGAACTATCCACCCGGTCTTGTTAGGTCAGCCCATACGAACACTTTAGAGCAACATCCGGGCCAAACCCACAGTAAGATCCCCTCCCTGTAGACCCGACGCGTCCGTTTCCCCCCTCCAGGTGCCGCCGGCGGCACCGTCCGTGTCAGGGGGCACACCCCGGAGACGCGTGCCGCCTCTTCGGACATGCCAGCACACCACCCCGCATGTATGAGGGCCCGGTGCGACGCTCGGGTGGCATTGCTACCCCCCCCCCCCCACGGCCCTCGTCCCGCCTAACCCTGTAGCGTTTGACCACGGGAAATAACCCTTTGACTTTCCACGGACACGTTTTAACCATAGGAACTATCCACCCGGTCGTGTTAGGTCAGCCCATATGAACACTTTAGAGCAACATCCAGGCCAAACCCACAGTAAGATCCCCTCCCTGTAGACCCGACGCGTCCATTTCCCCCCTTCAGGTGCCGGCGGCGCCGCCGTCCGTGTGAGGGGGCACACCCCGGAGACGCGTGCCGCCTCTTCGGACATGCCTGCACACCACCCCGCATGTATGAGGGCCCGGTGCGACGCTCGGGTGGCATTGCTACCCCCCACGGCCCCCGTCCCACCTAACCCTGTAGCGTTTGACCACGGGATCTAGCCCTTTGACTTTGCACGGACGCGTTTTGACCAGTGGAACTATCCACCCGGTCATGTTAGGTCAGCCCATACGAACACTTTAGAGCAACATCCGGGCCAAACCCACAGTAAGATCCCCTCCCTGTAGACCCGACGCGTCCGTTTCCCCCCTCCAGGTGCCCGCGTCGGCGCCGTCCGTGTGAGGGGGCACACCCCGGAGACGCGTGCCGCCTCTTCGGACATGCCAGCACACCACCCCGCATGTATGAGGGCCCGGTGCGACGCTCGGGTGGCATTGCTACCCCCCCCCCCCCCCACGGCCCCCTTCCCGCCTAACCCTGTAGCGTTTGACCACGGGATCTAGCCCTTTGACTTTGCACGGACGTGTTTTGACCAGTGGAACTATCGACCCGGTCGTGTTAGGTCAGCCTATACGAACACTTTAGAGCAACATCCGGGCCAAACCCACAGTAAGATCCCCTCCCTGTACACCCGATGTGTCCGTTTCCCCCCTTCAGGTGCCGGCGGCGGCGTCGTCCGTGTGAGGGGGCACACCCCGGAGACGCGTGCCGCCTCTTCGGACATGCCAGCACACCACCCCGCATGTATGAGGGCCCGGTGCGACGCTCGGGTGGCATTGCTACCCCCCAACGGCCCCCGTCCCGCCTAACCCTGTAGCGTTTGACCACGGGATCTAGCCCTTTGACTTTGCACGGACGGGTTTTGACCAGTGGAACTATCGACCCGGTCATATTAGGTCAGCCCATACGAACACTTTAGAGCAACATCCGGGCCAAACCCACAGTAAGATCCCCTCCCTGTAGACCTGACGCGTCCGTTTTCCCCCTTCAGGTGCCGGCGGCGGCGCCGTCCGTGTGAGGGGGCACACCCCGGAGACGCGTGCCGCCTCTTCGGACATGCCAGCACACCATCCCGCATGTATGAGGGCCCGGTGCGACGCTCGGGTGGCATTGCTACCCCCCCCCCCCCACGGCCCCCGTCCCGCCTAACCCTGTAGTGTTTGACCACAGGATCTAGCCCTTTGACTTTGCACGGACGGGTTTTGACCAGTGGAACTATCGACCCGGTCGTGTTAGGTCAGCCAATACGAACACTTTAGAGCAACATCCAGGCTAAACCCACAGTAGGATCCCCTCCGTGTAGACCCGACGCGTCCGTTTCCCCCCTCCAGGTGCCGGCGTCGGCGCCGTCCGTGTGAGGGGGCACACCCCGGAGACGCATGCCGCCTCTTCGGACATGCCAGCACACCACCCCGCATGTATGAGGGCCCGGTGCGACGCTCGGGTGGCATTGCTACCCCCCCCCCCCCCCGACGGCCCCCGTCCCGCCTAACCCTGTATCGTTTGACCACGGGATCTAGCCCTTTGACTTTGCACGGACGGGTTTTGACCAGTGGAACTATCGACCCGGTCGTGTTAGGTCAGCCTATACGAACACTTTAGAGCAACATCCGGGCCAAACCCACAGTAAGATCCCCTCCCTGTAGACCCGACGTATCCGTTTCCCCCCTTCAGGTTCCGGTGGCGGCGCCGTTCGTGTGAGGGGGCACAGCCCGGAGACGCGTGCCGCCTCTTCGGACATGCCAGCACACCACCCCGCATGTATGAGGGCCCGGTGCGATGCTCGGGTGGCATTGCTACCCCCCAACGGCCCCGTCCCGCCTAACCCTGTAGCGTTTGACCACGGGATCTAGCCCTTTGACTTTGCACGGACACGTTTTAACCAGTGGAACTATCCACCCGGTCGTGTTAGGTCAGCCCATACGAACACTTTAGAGCAACATCCGGGCCAAACCCACAGTAAGATCCCCTCCGTGTAGAACCGACGCGTCCGTTTCCCCCTCCAGGTGCCGGCGTCGGCGCCGTCCGTGTGAGGGGGCACACCCCGGAGACGCGTGCCGCCTCTTCGGACATGCCAGCACACCACCCCGCATGTATGAGGGCCCGGTGCGACGCTCGGGTGGCATTGCTACCCCCCCCACGGCCCCCGTCCCGCCTAACCCTGTAGCGTTTGACCACGGGATCTAGCCCTTTGACTTTGCACGGACACGTTTTAACCAGTGGAACTATCCACCCGGTCGTGTTAGGTCAGCCCATACGAACACTTTAGAGCAACATCCAGGCCAAACCCACAGTAAGATCCCCTCCCTGTAGACCCGACGCGTCCATTTCCCCCCTTCAGGTGCCGGTGGCGGCGCCGTCCGTGTGAGGGGGCACACCCCGGAGACGCGTGCCGCCTCTTCGGACATGCCTGCACACCACCCCGCATGTATGAGGGCCCGGTGCGACGCTCGGGAGGCATTGCTACCCCCCACGGCCCCCGTCCCGCCTAACCCTGTAGCGTTTGACCACTGGATCTAGCCCTTTGACTTTGCACGGACGCGTTTTGACCAGTGGAACTATCCACCCGGTCGTGTTAGGTCAGCCCATACGAACACTTTAGAGCAACATCCTGGCCAAACCCACAGTAAGATCCCCTCCCTGTAGATCTGACGCGTCCGTTTCCCCCCTTCAGGTGCCGGCGGCGGCGCCGTCCGTGTGAGGGGGCACACCCCGGAGACGCGTGCCGCCTCTTCGGACATACCAGCACACCACCCCGCATGTATGAGGGCCCGGTGCTACGCTCGGGTGGCATTGCTACCCCCCCACGGCCCCAGTCCCGCCTAACCCTCTAGCGTTTGACCACGGGATCTAGCCCTTTGACTTTGCACGGACGGGTTTTAACCAGTGGAACTATCCACCCGGTCTTGTTAGGTCAGCCCATACAAACACTTTAGAGCAACATCCGGGCCAAACCCACAGTAAGATCCCCTCCCTGTAGACCCGACCCGTCCGTTTCCCCCCTTCAGGTGCCGGCGGCGGCGCCGTCCGTGTGAGGGGGCACACCCCGGAGATGCGTGCCGCCTGTTCGGACATGCCAGCACACCATCCCGCATGTATGTGGGCCTGGTGCGACGCTCGGGTGGCATTGCTACCCCCCCCCACGGCCCCCGTCCCGCCTAACCCTGTAGCGTTTGACCACGGGATCTAGCCCTTTGACTTTGCACGGACGCGTTTTGACCAGTGGAACTATCCACCCGGTCGTGTTAGGTCAGCCCATACGAACACTTTAGAGCAACATCCTGGCCAAACCCACAGTAAGATCCCCTCCCTGTAGATCCGACGCGTCCGTTTCCCCCCTTCAGGTGCCGGCGGCGGCGCCATCCGTGTGAGGGGGCACACCCCGGAGACGCGTGCCGCCTCTTCGGACATACCAGCACACCACCCCGCATGTATGAGGGCCCGGTGCTACGCTCGGGTGGCATTGCTACCCCCCCACGGCCCCAGTCCCGCCTAACCCTGTAGCGTTTGACCACGGGATCTAGCCCTTTGACTTTGCACGGACGGGTTTTAACCAGTGGAACTATCCACCCGGTCTTGTTAGGTCAGCCCATACAAACACTTTAGAGCAACATCCGGGCCAAACCCACAGTAAGATCCCCTCCCTGTAGACCCGACGCGTCCGTTTCCCCCCTTCAGGTGCCGGCGGCGGCGCCGTCCGTGTGAGGGGGCACACCCCGGAGACGCGTGCCGCCTCTTCGGACATGCCAGCACACCACCCCGCATGTATGAGGGCCCAGTGCGACGCTCGGGTGGCATTGCTACCCCCACGACCCCGTCCCGCCTAACCCTGTAGCGTTTGACCACGGGATCTAGCCCTTTGACTTTGCACGGACGGGTTTTAACCAGTGGAACTATCCACCCGGTCGTGTTAGGTCAGCCGATACGAACACTTTAGAGCAACATCCGGGCCAAACCCACAGTAAGATCCCCTCCCTGTAGACCCGACGCGTCCGTTTCCCCCCTCCAGGTGCCGGCGGCGGCGCCGTCCGTGTAAGGGGGCACACCCCGAGACGCGTGACGCCTCTTCGGAGATGCCAGCACACCATCCCGCATGTATGAGGGCCCGGTGCGACGCTCGGGTGGCATTGCTACCCCCCCCCCCCACACGGCCCCCGTCCCGCCTAACCCTGTAGCGTTTGACCACGGGATCTAGCCCTTTGACTTTGCACGGACGGGTTTTGACCAGTGGAACTATCGACCCGGTCGTGTTAGGTCAGCCTATACGAACACTTTAGAGCAACATCCGGGCCAAACCCACAGTAAGATCCCCTCCATGTAGACCCGACGCGTCCGTTTCCCCCCTCCAAGTGCCGGCGGCGGAGCCGTCCGTGTGAGGGGGCACACCCCGGAGACGCGTGCCGCCTCTTCGGACATGCCAGCACACCACCCCGCATGTATGAGGGCCCGGTGCGACGCTCGGGTGGCATTGCTACCCCCCCCCCCCCACGGCCCCCGTCCCGCCTAACCCTGTAGCGTTTGACCACGGGATCTAGCCCTTTGACTTTGCACGGACGGGTTTTGACCAGTGGAACTATCCACCAGGTCGTGTTAGGTCATCCCATACGAACACTTTAGAGCAACATCCGGGCCAAACCGACAGTAAGATCCCCTCCCTGTAGACCCGACGCGTCCGTTTCCCCCCTTCAGGTGCCGGCGGCGGCGCCGTCCGTGTGAGGGGGCACACCCCGGAGATGCGTGCCGCCTCTTCGGACATGCCAGCACACCACCCCGCATGTATGAGGGCCCGGTGCGACGCTCGGGTGGCATTGCTACCCCCCCACGGCCCCCGTCCCGCCTAACCCTGTAGCGTTTGACCACGGGATCTAGCCCTTTGACTTTGCACGGACGGGTTTTAACCAGTGGAACTATCCACCCGGTCTTGTTAGGTCAGCCCATACGAACACTTTAGAGCAACATCCGGGCCAAACCCACAGTAAGATCCCCTCCCTGTAGACCCGACGCGTCCGTTTCCCCCCTTCAGGTGCCGGCGGCGGCGCCGTCCGTGTGAGGGGGCACACCCCGGAGACGCGTGCCGCCTCTTCGGACATGCCAGCACACCACCCCGCATGTATGAGGGCCCGGTGCGACGCTCGGGTGGCATTGCTACCCCCCCACGGCCCCCGTCCCGCCTAACCCTGTAGCGTTTGACCACGGGATCTAGCCCTTTGACTTTGCACGGACGGGTTTTAACCAGTGGAACTATCCACCCGGTCTTGGTAGGTCAGCCCATACGAACACTTTAGAGCAACATCCGGGCCAAACCCACAGTAAGATCCCCTCCCTGTAGACCCGACGCGTCCGTTTCCCCCCTTCAGGTGCCGGCGGCGCCGCCGTCCGTGTGAGGGGGCACACCCCGGAGAAGCGTGCCGCCTCTTCGGACATGCCAGCACACCACCCCGCATGTATGAGGGCCCGGTGCGACGCTTGGGTGGCATTGCTACCCCCCACGGCCCCCGTCCCGCCTAACCCTGTAGCGTTTGACCACGGCATCTAGCCCTTTGACTTTGCACGGACGGGTTTTGACCAGTGGAACTATACACCCGGTCGTGTTAGGTCAGCCCATACAAACACTTTAGAGCAACATCCGGGCCAAACCCACAGTAAGATCCCCTCCCTGTAGACCTGACGCGTCCGTTTCCCCCCTCCAGGTGCCGGCAGCGGCGCCGTTCGTGTAAGGGGGCACACCCCGGAGACGCGTGCCGCCTCTTCGGACATGCCAGCACACCATCCCGCATGTATGAGGGCCCGGTGCGACGCTCGGGTGGCATTGCTACCCACCCCCCCCCCACGGCCCCCGTCCCGCCTAACCCTGTAGCGTTTGACCACGGGATCTAGCCCTTTGACATTGCACGGACGGGTTTTGACCAGTGGAACTATCGACCCGGTCGTGTTAGGTCAGCCTATACGAACACTTTAGAGCAACATCCGGGCCAAACCCACAGTAAGATCCCCTCCATGTAGACCCGACGCGTCCGTTTCCCCCCTCCAAGTGCCGGCGGCGGCGCCGTTCGTGTGAGGGGCCACACCCCGGAGACGCGTGCCGCCTCTTCGGACATGCCAGCACACCACCCCGCATGTATGAGGGCCCGGTGCGACGCTCGGGTGGCATTGCTACCCCCCCCCCCCCCGCCACGGCCCCCGTCCCGCCTAACCCTGTAGCGTTTGACCACGGGATCTAGCCCTTTGACTTTGCACGAACGGGTTTTGACCAGTGGAACTATCCACCCGGTCGTGTTAGGTCAGCCCATACGAACACTTTAGAGCAACATCCGGGCCAAACCCACAGTAAGATCCCCTCCCTGTAGACCCGACGCATCCGTTTCCCCCCTTCAGGTGCCGGCGGCGGCGCCGTTCGTGTGCGGGGCCACACCCCGGAGACGCGTGCCGCCTCTTCGGACATGCCAGCACACCACCCCGCATGTATGAGGGCCCGATGCGACGCTCGGGTGGCATTGCTACCCCCCCCACGGCCCCCGTCCCGCCTAACCCTATAGCGTTTGACCACGGGATCTAGCCCTTTGACTTTGCACGGACGGGTTTTGACCAGTGGAACTATCGACCCGGTCATGTGAGGTCAGCCCATACGAACACTTTAGAGCAACATCCGGGCCAAACCCACAGTAAGATACCCTCCCTGTAGACCCGACGCGTCCGTTTCCCCCTTCCAGGTGCCGGCGTCGGCGCCGTCCGTGTGAGGGGGCACACCCCGGAGACGCATGCCGCCTCTTCGGACATGACAGCACACCACCCCGCATGTATGAGGGCCCGGTGCGACGCTCGGGTGGCATTGCTACCCCCCCCCCCCCACGGCCCCCATCCCGCCTAACCCTGTAGCGTTTAACCACGGGATCTAGCCCTTTGACTTTGCACGGACACGTTTTAACCAGTGGAACTATCCACCCGGTCGTGTTAGGTCAGCCCATACGAACACTTTAGAGCAACATCCAGGCCAAACCCACAGTAAGATCCCCTCCCTGTAGACCCGACGCGTCCGTTTCCCCCCTTCAGGTGCCAGTGGCGGCGCCGTCCGTGTGAGGGGGCACACCCCGGAGATGCGTGCCGCCTGTTCGGACATGCCAGCACACCATCCCGCATGTATGTGGGCCTGGTGCGACGCTCGGGTGGCATTGCTACCCCCCCCCCCCCACGGCCCCCGTCCCACCTAACCCTGTAGCGTTTGACCACGGGATCTAGCCCTTTGACTTTGCACGAACGGGTTTTGACCAGTGGAACTATCCACCCGGTCATGTTAGGTCAGCCCATACGAACACTTTAGAGCAACATCCGGGCCAAACCCAAAGTAAGATCCCCTCCCTGTAGACCCGACGCGTCCATTTCCCCCCTCCAGGTGCCGGCGGCGGCGTCGTCCGTGTGAGGGGGCACACCCCGTAGACGCGTGCCGCCTCTTCGAACATGCCAGCACACCATCCCGCATGTATGAGGGCCCGGTGCGACGCTCGGGTGGCATTGCTACCCCCCCCCCCCCACGGCCCCCGTCCCGCCTAACCCTGTAGCGTTTGACCACGGGATCTAACCCTTTGACTTTGCACGGACGGGTTTTGACCAGTGGAACTATCGACCCGGTCGTGTTAGGTCAGCCTATACGAACACTTTAGAGCAACATCCGGGCCAAACCCACATTAAGATCCCCTCTGTGTAGACCCGACGCGTCCGTTTCCCTCCTCCAGGTACCGGCGTCGGCGCCGTCCGTGTGAGGGGGCACACCCCGGAGACGCGTGCCGCCTCTTCGGACATGCCAGCACACCATCCCGCATGTATGAGGGCCCGGTGCGACGCTCGGGTGGCATTGCTACCCCCCCACGGCCCCCGTCCCGCCTAACCTTGTAGCGTTTGACCACGGGATCTAGCCCTTTGACTTTGCACGGACGGGTTTTGACCAGTGGAACTATCCACCCGGTCGTGTTAGGTCAGCCCATACGAACACTTTAGAGCAACATCCGGGCCAAACCCACAGTAAGATCCCCTCCCTGTAGACCCGACGCGTCCGTTTCCCCCCTCCAGGTGCCGCCGGCGGCGCCGTCCGTGTGAGGGGGCACACCCCGGAGACGCGTGCCGCCTCTTCGGAGATGCCTGCACACCACCCCGCATGTATGAGGGCCCGGTGCGACGCTCGGGTGGCATTGCTACCCCCCACGGCCCCCGTCCCGCCTAACCCTGTAGCGTTTGACCACGGGATCTAGCCTTTTGACTTTGCACGGACGCGTTTTGACCAGTGGAACTATTCACCCGGTCGTGTTAGGTCAGCCCATACGAACACTTTAGAGCAACATCCGGGCCAAACCCACAGTAAGATCCCCTCCCTGTAGACCCGACGCGTCCGTTTCCCCCCTTCAGGTGCCGACGGCGGCACCGTCCGTGTGAGGGGGCACACCCCGGAGACACGTGCCGCCTCTTCGGACATGCCAGCACACCACCCCGCATGTATGAGGGCCCGGTGCGACGCTCGGGTGGCATTGCTACCCTCCCCACGGCCCCCGTCCCGCCTAACCCTGTAGCGTTTGACCACGGGATCTAGCCCTTTGACTTTGCACGGACGGGTTTTAACCAGTGGAACTATCCACCCGGTCTTGTTAGGTCAGCCCATACGAACACTTTAGAGCAACATCCGGGCCAAACCCACAGTAAGATCCCCTCCCTGTAGACCCGACGCGTCCGTTTCCCCCCTTCAGGTGCCGGCGGCGCCGCCGTCCGTGTGAGGGGGCACACCCCGGAGACGCGTGCCGCCTCTTCGGACATGCCAGCACACCACCCCGCATGTATGAGGGCGCGGAGCGACGCTCGGGTGGCATTGCTACCCCCCACGGCCCCCGTCCCGCCTAACCCTGTAGCGTTTGACCACGGGATCTAGCCCTTTGACTTTGCACGGACGGGTTTTGACCAGTGGAACTATCCACCCGGTCGTGTTAGGTCAGCCCATACAAACACTTTAGAGCAACATCCGGGCCAAACCCACAGTAAGATCCCCTCCCTGTAGACCCGACGCGTCCGTTTCCCCCCTCTAGGTGCCGGCGGCGGCGCCGTCTGTGTAAGGGGGCACACCCCGGAGACGCGTGCCGCCTCTTCGGACATGCCAGCACACCATCCCGCATGTATGAGGGCCCGGTGCGACGCTCGGGTGGCATTGCTACCCCCCCCCCCCCCACGGCCCCCGTCCCGCCTAACCCTGTAGCGTTTGACCACGGGATCTAGCCCTTTGACTTTGCACGGACGGGTTTTGACCAGTGGAACTATCGACCCGGTCGTGTTAGGTCAGCCTACACGAACACTTTAGAGCAACATCCGGGCCAAACCCACAGTAAGATCCCCTCCATGTAGACCCAACGCGTCCGTTTCCCCCCTCCAAGTGCCGGCGGCGGCGCCGTCCGTGTGAGGGGGCGCACCCCGGAGACGCGTGCCGCCTCTTCGGACATGCCAGCACACCACCCCGCATTTATGAGGGCCCGGTGCGACGCTCGGGTGGCATTGCTACCCCCCCCCCCCACGGTTGACCACGGGATCTAGCCCTTTGACTTTGCACGCACAGGTTTTGACCAGTGGAACTATCCACCTCGTCGTGTTAGGTCAGCCCATACGAACACTTTAGAGCAACATCCGGGCCAAACCCACAGTAAGATCCCCTCCCTGTAGACCCGACGCGTCCGTTTCCCCCCTTCAGGTGCCGGCGGCGGCGCCGTCCGTGTGAGGGGGCACACCCCGGAGACACGTGCCGTCTCTTCGGACATACCAGCACACCACCCCGCATGTATGAGGGCCCGGTGCGATGCTCGGGTGGCATTGCTACCACCCCACGGCCCCCGTCCCGCCTAACCCTGTAGCGTTGGACCACGGGATCTAGCCCTTTGACTTTGCACGGACGGGTTTTGACAAGTGGAACTATCGACCCGGTCATGTTAGGTCAGCCCATACGAACACTTTAGAGCAACATCCGGGCCAAACCCATAGTAAGATCCCCTCCCTGTAGACCCGACGCGTCCGTTTCCCCCCTCCAGGTGCCGGCGTCGGCGCCGTCCGTGTGAGGGGGCACACCCCGGAGACGCGTGCCGCCTCTTCGGACATGACAACACACCACCCCGCATGTATGAGGGCCCGGTGCGACGCTCAGGTGGCATTGCTACCCCCCCCCCCCCCACGGTTGACCACGGGATCTAGCCCTTTGACTTTGCACGCACAGGTTTTGACCAGTGGAACTATCCACCTCGTCGTGTTAGGTCAGCCCATACGAACACTTTAGAGCAACATCCGGGCCAAACCCACAGTAAGATCCCCTCCCTGTAGACCCGACGCGTCCGTTTCCCCCCTTCAGGTGCCGGCGGCGGCGCCGTCCGTGTGAGGGGGCACACCCCGGAGACACGTGCCGTCTCTTCGGACATACCAGCACACCACCCCGCATGTATGAGGGCCCGGTGCGATGCTCGGGTGGCATTGCTACCACCCCACGGCCCCCGTCCCGCCTAACCCTGTAGCGTTGGACCACGGGATCTAGCCCTTTGACTTTGCACGGACGGGTTTTGACAAGTGGAACTATCGACCCGGTCATGTTAGGTCAGCCCATACGAACACTTTAGAGCAACATCCGGGCCAAACCCATAGTAAGATCCCCTCCCTGTAGACCCGACGCGTCCGTTTCCCCCCTCCAGGTGCCGGCGTCGGTGCCGTCCGTGTGAGGGGGCACACCCCGGAGACGCGTGCCGCCTCTTCGGACATGACAACACACCACCCCGCATGTATGAGGGCCCGGTGCGACGCTCAGGTGGCATTGCTACCCCCCCCCACGGCCCCCGTCCCGCCTAACCCTGTAGCGTTTGACCACGGGATCTAGCCCTTTGACTTTGCACAGACACGTTTTAACTAGTGGAACTATCCACCCGGTCGTGTTAGGTCAGCCCATACGAACACTTTAGAGCAACATCTAGGCCAAACCCACAGTAAGATCCCCTCCCTGTAGACCCGACGCGTCCGTTTCCCCCCTTCAGGTGCCGGCGGCGGCGCCGTCCGTGTGAGGGGGCACACCCCGGAGATGCGTGCCGCCTCTTCGGACATGCCAGCACACCATCCCGCATGTATGTGGGCCTGGTGCGACGCTCGGGTGGCATTGCTACCCCCCCCCCCCCACGGCCCCCGTCCCGCCTAACCCTGTAGCGTTTGACCACGGGATCTAGCCCTTTGACTTTGCACGGACGGGTTTTGACCAGTGGAACTATCCACCCGGTCGTGTTAGCTCAGCCCATACGAACACTTTAGAGCAACATCCGGGCCAAACCCAAAGTAAGATCCCCTCCCTGTAGACCCGACGCGTCCGTTTCCCCCTCCAGGTGCCGGCGGCGGCGCCGTCCGTGTGAGGGGGCACACCCCGGAGACGCGTGCTGCCTCTTCGGACATGCCAGCACACCATCCCGCATGTATGAGGGCCCGGCGCGACGCTCGGGTCGCATTGCTACCCCCCCCCCCCCACGGCCCCCGTCCCGCCTAACCCTGTAGCGTTTGACCACGGGATCTAACCCTTTGACTTTGCACGGACGGGTTTTGACCAGTGGAACTATCGACCCGGTCGTGTTAGGTCAGCCTATACGAACACTTTAGAGCAACATCCGGGCCAAACCCACATTAAGATCCCCTCTGTGTAGACCCGACGCGTCCGTTTCCCCCCTCCAGGTACCGGCGTCGGCGCCGTCCGTGTGAGGGGGCACACCCCGGAGACGCGTGCCGCCTCTTCGGACATGCCAGCACACCATCCCGCATGTATGAGGGCCCGGTGCGACGCTCGGGTGGCATTGCTACCCCCCACGGCCCCCGTCCCGCCTAACCCTGTAGCGTTTGACCACGGGATCTAGCCCTTTGACTTTGCACGGACGGGTTTTAACCAGTGGAACTATCCACCCGGTCTTGTTAGGTCAGCCCATACGAACACTTTAGAGCAACATCCGGGCCAAACCCACAGTAAGATCCCCTCCCTGTAGACCCGACGCGTCCGTTTCCCCCCTTTAGGTGCCGGCGGCGCCGCCGTCCGTGTGAGGGGGCACACCCCGGAGACGCGTGCCGCCTCTTCGGACATGCCAGCACACCACCCCACATGTATGAGGGCCCGGAGCGACGCTCGGGTGGCATTGCTACCCCCCACGGCCCCCGTCCCGCCTAACCCTATAGCGTTTGACCACGGGATCTAGCCCTTTGACTTTGCACGGACGGGTTTTGACCAGTGGAACTATCCACCCGGTCGTGTTAGGTCAGCCCATACAAACACTTTAGAGCAACATCCGTGCCAAACCCACAGTAAGATCCCCTCCCTGTAGACCCGACGCGTCCGTTTCCCCCCTCCAGGTGCCGGCGGCGGCGCCGTCTGTGTAAGGGGGCACACCCCGGAGACGCGTGCCGCCTCTTCGGACATGCCAGCACACCATCCCGCATGTATGAGGGCCCGGTGCGACGCTCGGGTGGCATTGCTACCCCCCCCACGGCCCCCGTCCCGCCTAACCCTGTAGCGTTTGACCACGGGATCTAGCCCTTTGACTTTGCACGGACGGGTTTTGACCAGTGGAACTATCGACCCGGTCGTGTTAGGTCAGCCTATACGAACACTTTAGAGCAACATCCGAGCCAAACCCACAGTAAGATCCCCTCCATGTAGACCCGACGCGTCCGTTTCCCCCCTCCAAGTGCCGGCGGCGGCGCCGTTCGTGTGAGGGGCCACACCCCGGAGACGCGTGCCGCCTCTTCGGACATGCCAGCACACCACCCCGCATGTATGAGGGCCCGGTGCGACGCTCGGGTGGCATTGCTACCCCCCCCCCCCCCCGCCACGGCCCCCGTCCCGCCTAACCCTGTAGCGTTTGACCACGGGATCTAGCCCTTTGACTTTGCACGAACGGGTTTTGAC
This sequence comes from Triticum urartu, assembly GCF_056163025.1. Lineage (NCBI taxonomy): Eukaryota > Viridiplantae > Streptophyta > Magnoliopsida > Poales > Poaceae > Triticum > Triticum urartu. The sequence continues at coordinate 11,818,982 of NC_141879.1, forward strand.
CAGTGGAACTATCCACCCGGTCGTGTTAGGTCAGCCCATACGAACACTTTAGAGCAACATCCGGGCCAAACCCACAGTAAGATCCCCTCCCTGTAGACCCGACGCATCCGTTTCCCCCCTTCAGGTGCCGGCGGCGGCGCCGTTCGTGTGCGGGGCCACACCCCGGAGATGCGTGCCGCCTCTTCGGACATGCCAGCACACCACCCCGCATGTATGAGGGCCCGATGCGACGCTCGGGTGGCATTGCTACCCCCCACGGCCCCCGTCCCGCCTAACCCTATAGCGTTTGACCACGGGATCTAGCCCTTTGACTTTGCACGGACGGGTTTTGACCAGTGGAACTATCGACCCGGTCATGTGAGGTCAGCCCATACGAACACTTTAGAGCAACATCCGGGCCAAACCCACAGTAAGATACCCTCCCTGTAGACCCGACGCGTCCGTTTCCCCCTTCCAGGTGCCGGCGTCGGCGCCGTCCGTGTGAGGGGGCACACCCCGGAGACGCATGCCGCCTCTTCGGACATGACAGCACACCACCCCGCATGTATGAGGGCCCGGTGCGACGCTCGGGTGGCATTGCTACCCCCCCCCCCCCCCACGGCCCCCATCCCGCCTAACCCTGTAGCGTTTAACCACGGGATCTAGCCCTTTGACTTTGCACGGACACGTTTTAACCAGTGGAACTATCCACCCGGTCGTGTTAGGTCAGCCCATACGAACACTTTAGAGCAACATCCAGGCCAAACCCACAGTAAGATCCCCTCCCTGTAGACCCGACGCGTCCGTTTCCCCCCTTCAGGTGCCAGTGGCGGCGCCGTCCGTGTGAGGGGGCACACCCCGGAGATGCGTGCCGCCTGTTCGGACATGCCAGCACACCATCCCGCATGTATGTGGGCCTGGTGCGACGCTCGGGTGGCATTGCTACCCCCCCCCCCCCACGGCCCCCGTCCCACCTAACCCTGTAGCGTTTGACCACGGGATCTAGCCCTTTGACTTTGCACGAACGGGTTTTGACCAGTGGAACTATCCACCCGGTCATGTTAGGTCAGCCCATACGAACACTTTAGAGCAACATCCGGGCCAAACCCAAAGTAAGATCCCCTCCCTGTAGACCCGACGCGTCCGTTTCCCCCCTCCAGGTGCCGGCGGCGGCGTCGTCCGTGTGAGGGGGCACACCCCGTAGACGCGTGCCGCCTCTTCGAACATGCCAGCACACCATCCCGCATGTATGAGGGCCCGGTGCGACGCTCGGGTGGCATTGCTACCCCCCCCCCCCCACGGCCCCCGTCCCGCCTAACCCTGTAGCGTTTGACCACGGGATCTAACCCTTTGACTTTGCACGGACGGGTTTTGACCAGTGGAACTATCGACCCGGTCGTGTTAGGTCAGCCTATACGAACACTTTAGAGCAACATCCGGGCCAAACCCACATTAAGATCCCCTCTGTGTAGACCCGACGCGTCCGTTTCCCTCCTCCAGGTACCGGCGTCGGCGCCGTCCGTGTGAGGGGGCACACCCCGGAGACGCGTGCCGCCTCTTCGGACATGCCAGCACACCATCCCGCATGTATGAGGGCCCGGTGCGACGCTCGGGTGGCATTGCTACCCCCCCACGGCCCCCGTCCCGCCTAACCTTGTAGCGTTTGACCACGGGATCTAGCCCTTTGACTTTGCACGGACGGGTTTTGACCAGTGGAACTATCCACCCGGTCGTGTTAGGTCAGCCCATACGAACACTTTAGAGCAACATCCGGGCCAAACCCACAGTAAGATCCCCTCCCTGTAGACCCGACGCGTCCGTTTCCCCCCTCCAGGTGCCGCCGGCGGCGCCGTCCGTGTGAGGGGGCACACCCCGGAGACGCGTGCCGCCTCTTCGGAGATGCCTGCACACCACCCCGCATGTATGAGGGCCCGGTGCGACGCTCGGGTGGCATTGCTACCCCCCACGGCCCCCGTCCCGCCTAACCCTGTAGCGTTTGACCACGGGATCTAGCCTTTTGACTTTGCACGGACGCGTTTTGACCAGTGGAACTATTCACCCGGTCGTGTTAGGTCAGCCCATACGAACACTTTAGAGCAACATCCGGGCCAAACCCACAGTAAGATCCCCTCCCTGTAGACCCGACGCGTCCGTTTCCCCCCTTCAGGTGCCGACGGCGGCACCGTCCGTGTGAGGGGGCACACCCCGGAGACACGTGCCGCCTCTTCGGACATGCCAGCACACCACCCCGCATGTATGAGGGCCCGGTGCGACGCTCGGGTGGCATTGCTACCCTCCCCACGGCCCCCGTCCCGCCTAACCCTGTAGCGTTTGACCACGGGATCTAGCCCTTTGACTTTGCACGGACGGGTTTTAACCAGTGGAACTATCCACCCGGTCTTGTTAGGTCAGCCCATACGAACACTTTAGAGCAACATCCGGGCCAAACCCACAGTAAGATCCCCTCCCTGTAGACCCGACGCGTCCGTTTCCCCCCTTCAGGTGCCGGCGGCGCCGCCGTCCGTGTGAGGGGGCACACCCCGGAGACGCGTGCCGCCTCTTCGGACATGCCAGCACACCACCCCGCATGTATGAGGGCGCGGAGCGACGCTCGGGTGGCATTGCTACCCCCCACGGCCCCCGTCCCGCCTAACCCTGTAGCGTTTGACCACGGGATCTAGCCCTTTGACTTTGCACGGACGGGTTTTGACCAGTGGAACTATCCACCCGGTCGTGTTAGGTCAGCCCATACAAACACTTTAGAGCAACATCCGGGCCAAACCCACAGTAAGATCCCCTCCCTGTAGACCCGACGCGTCCGTTTCCCCCCTCTAGGTGCCGGCGGCGGCGCCGTCTGTGTAAGGGGGCACACCCCGGAGACGCGTGCCGCCTCTTCGGACATGCCAGCACACCATCCCGCATGTATGAGGGCCCGGTGCGACGCTCGGGTGGCATTGCTACCCCCCCCCCCCCCCACGGCCCCCGTCCCGCCTAACCCTGTAGCGTTTGACCACGGGATCTAGCCCTTTGACTTTGCACGGACGGGTTTTGACCAGTGGAACTATCGACCCGGTCGTGTTAGGTCAGCCTACACGAACACTTTAGAGCAACATCCGGGCCAAACCCACAGTAAGATCCCCTCCATGTAGACCCAACGCGTCCGTTTCCCCCCTCCAAGTGCCGGCGGCGGCGCCGTCCGTGTGAGGGGGCGCACCCCGGAGACGCGTGCCGCCTCTTCGGACATGCCAGCACACCACCCCGCATTTATGAGGGCCCGGTGCGACGCTCGGGTGGCATTGCTACCCCCCCCCCCCCCCACGGTTGACCACGGGATCTAGCCCTTTGACTTTGCACGCACAGGTTTTGACCAGTGGAACTATCCACCTCGTCGTGTTAGGTCAGCCCATACGAACACTTTAGAGCAACATCCGGGCCAAACCCACAGTAAGATCCCCTCCCTGTAGACCCGACGCGTCCGTTTCCCCCCTTCAGGTGCCGGCGGCGGCGCCGTCCGTGTGAGGGGGCACACCCCGGAGACACGTGCCGTCTCTTCGGACATACCAGCACACCACCCCGCATGTATGAGGGCCCGGTGCGATGCTCGGGTGGCATTGCTACCACCCCACGGCCCCCGTCCCGCCTAACCCTGTAGCGTTGGACCACGGGATCTAGCCCTTTGACTTTGCACGGACGGGTTTTGACAAGTGGAACTATCGACCCGGTCATGTTAGGTCAGCCCATACGAACACTTTAGAGCAACATCCGGGCCAAACCCATAGTAAGATCCCCTCCCTGTAGACCCGACGCGTCCGTTTCCCCCCTCCAGGTGCCGGCGTCGGCGCCGTCCGTGTGAGGGGGCACACCCCGGAGACGCGTGCCGCCTCTTCGGACATGACAACACACCACCCCGCATGTATGAGGGCCCGGTGCGACGCTCAGGTGGCATTGCTACCCCCCCCCCACGGTTGACCACGGGATCTAGCCCTTTGACTTTGCACGCACAGGTTTTGACCAGTGGAGCTATCCACCTCGTCGTGTTAGGTCAGCCCATACGAACACTTTAGAGCAACATCCGGGCCAAACCCACAGTAAGATCCCCTCCCTGTAGACCCGACGCGTCCGTTTCCCCCCTTCAGGTGCCGGCGGCGGCGCCGTCCGTGTGAGGGGGCACACCCCGGAGACACGTGCCGTCTCTTCGGACATACCAGCACACCACCCCGCATGTATGAGGGCCCGGTGCGATGCTCGGGTGGCATTGCTACCACCCCACGGCCCCCGTCCCGCCTAACCCTGTAGCGTTGGACCACGGGATCTAGCCCTTTGACTTTGCACGGACGGGTTTTGACAAGTGGAACTATCGACCCGGTCATGTTAGGTCAGCCCATACGAACACTTTAGAGCAACATCCGGGCCAAACCCATAGTAAGATCCCCTCCCTGTAGACCCGACGCGTCCGTTTCCCCCCTCCAGGTGCCGGCGTCGGCGCCGTCCGTGTGAGGGGGCACACCCCGGAGACGCGTGCCGCCTCTTCGGACATGACAACACACCACCCCGCATGTATGAGGGCCCGGTGCGACGCTCAGGTGGCATTGCTACCCCCCCCCACGGCCCCCGTCCCGCCTAACCCTGTAGCGTTTGACCACGGGATCTAGCCCTTTGACTTTGCACAGACACGTTTTAACTAGTGGAACTATCCACCCGGTCGTGTTAGGTCAGCCCATACGAACACTTTAGAGCAACATCTAGGCCAAACCCACAGTAAGATCCCCTCCCTGTAGACCCGACGCGTCCGTTTCCCCCCTTCAGGTGCCGGCGGCGGCGCCGTCCGTGTGAGGGGGCACACCCCGGAGATGCGTGCCGCCTCTTCGGACATGCCAGCACACCATCCCGCATGTATGTGGGCCTGGTGCGACGCTCGGGTGGCATTGCTACCCCCCCCCCCACGGCCCCCGTCCCGCCTAACCCTGTAGCGTTTGACCACGGGATCTAGCCCTTTGACTTTGCACGGACGGGTTTTGACCAGTGGAACTATCCACCCGGTCGTGTTAGCTCAGCCCATACGAACACTTTAGAGCAACATCCGGGCCAAACCCAAAGTAAGATCCCCTCCCTGTAGACCCGACGCGTCCGTTTCCCCCTCCAGGTGCCGGCGGCGGCGCCGTCCGTGTGAGGGGGCACACCCCGGAGACGCGTGCTGCCTCTTCGGACATGCCAGCACACCATCCCGCATGTATGAGGGCCCGGCGCGACGCTCGGGTCGCATTGCTACCCCCCCCCCCACGGCCCCCGTCCCGCCTAACCCTGTAGCGTTTGACCACGGGATCTAACCCTTTGACTTTGCACGGACGGGTTTTGACCAGTGGAACTATCGACCCGGTCGTGTTAGGTCAGCCTATACGAACACTTTAGAGCAACATCCGGGCCAAACCCACATTAAGATCCCCTCTGTGTAGACCCGACGCGTCCGTTTCCCCCCTCCAGGTACCGGCGTCGGCGCCGTCCGTGTGAGGGGGCACACCCCGGAGACGCGTGCCGCCTCTTCGGACATGCCAGCACACCATCCCGCATGTATGAGGGCCCGGTGGGACGCTCGGGTGGCATTGCTACCCCCCACGGCCCCCGTCCCGCCTAACCCTGTAGCGTTTGACCACGGGATCTAGCCCTTTGACTTTGCACGGACGGGTTTTAACCAGTGGAACTATCCACCCGGTCTTGTTAGGTCAGCCCATACGAACACTTTAGAGCAACATCCGGGCCAAACCCACAGTAAGATCCCCTCCCTGTAGACCCGACGCGTCCGTTTCCCCCCTTTAGGTGCCGGCGGCGCCGCCGTCCGTGTGAGGGGGCACACCCCGGAGACGCGTGCCGCCTCTTCGGACATGCCAGCACACCACCCCACATGTATGAGGGCCCGGAGCGACGCTCGGGTGGCATTGCTACCCCCCACGGCCCCCGTCCCGCCTAACCCTATAGCGTTTGACCACGGGATCTAGCCCTTTGACTTTGCACGGACGGGTTTTGACCAGTGGAACTATCCACCCGGTCGTGTTAGGTCAGCCCATACAAACACTTTAGAGCAACATCCGTGCCAAACCCACAGTAAGATCCCCTCCCTGTAGACCCGACGCGTCCGTTTCCCCCCTCCAGGTGCCGGCGGCGGCGCCGTCTGTGTAAGGGGGCACACCCCGGAGACGCGTGCCGCCTCTTCGGACATGCCAGCACACCATCCCGCATGTATGAGGGCCCGGTGCGACGCTCGGGTGGCATTGCTACCCCCCCCACGGCCCCCGTCCCGCCTAACCCTGTAGCGTTTGACCACGGGATCTAGCCCTTTGACTTTGCACGGACGGGTTTTGACCAGTGGAACTATCGACCCGGTCGTGTTAGGTCAGCCTATACGAACACTTTAGAGCAACATCCGAGCCAAACCCACAGTAAGATCCCCTCCATGTAGACCCGACGCGTCCGTTTCCCCCCTCCAAGTGCCGGCGGCGGCGCCGTCCGTGTGAGGGGGCACACCCCGGAGACGCGTGCCGCCTCTTCGGACATGCCAGCACACCACCCCGCATTTATGAGGGCCCGGTGCGACGCTCGGGTGGCATTGCTACCCCCCCCCCCACGGTTGACCACGGGATCTAGCCCTTTGACTTTGCACGGACGGGTTTTGACCAGTGGAACTATCCACCTGGTCGTGTTAGGTCAGCCCATACGAACACTTTAGAGCAACATCCGGGCGAAACCCACAGTAAGATCCCCTCCCTGTAGACCCGACGCGTCCGTTTCCCCCCTTCAGGTGCCGGCGGCGGCGCCGTCCGTGTGAGGGGGCACACCCCGGAGACGCGTGCCGCCTCTTCGGACATGACAGCACACCACCCCGCATGTATGAGGGCCCGGTGCGACGCTCGGGTGGCATTGCTACCACCCCCCCCCACGGCCCCCGTCCCGCCTAACCCTGTAGCGTTTGACCACGGGATCTAGCCCTTTGACTTTGCACAGACACGTTTTAACTAGTGGAACTATCCACCCGGTCGTGTTAGGTCAGCCCATACGAACACTTTAGAGCAACATCCAGGCCAAACCCACAGTAAGATCCCCTCCCTGTAGACCCGACGCGTCCGTTTCCCCCCTTCAGGTGCCGGCGGCGGCGCCGTCCGTGTGAGGGGGCACACCCCGGAGACGCGTGCCGCCTCTTCGGACATGCCAGCACACCATCCCGCATGTATGAGGGCCCGGTGCGACGCTCGGGTGGCATTGCTACCCCCCCCCCCCCCCCCACGGCCCCCGTCCCGCCTAACCCTGTAGCGTTTGACCACGGGATCTAGCCCTTTGACTTTGCACGGACGGGTTTTGACCAGTGGAACTATCGACCCGGTCGTGTTAGGTCAGCCCATACGAACACTTTAGAGCAACATCCGGGCCAAACCCACAGTAAGATCCCCTCCGTGTAGACCCGACGCGTCCGTTTCCCCCCTCCAGGTGCCGGCGGCGGCGCCGTCCGTGTGAGGGGGCACACCCCGGAGACGCGTGCCGCCTCTTCGGACATGCCTGCACACCACCCCGCATGTATGAGGGCCCGGTTCGACGCTCGGGTGGCATTGCTACCCCCCACGGCCCACGTCCCGCCTAACCCTGTAGCGTTTGACGACGGGATCTAGCCCTTTGACTTTGCACGGACGCGTTTTAACCAGTGGAACTATCCACCCACTCGTGTTAGGTCAGCCCATACGAACACTTTAGAGCAACATCCGGGCCAAACCCACAGTAAGATCCCCTCCGTGTAGACCCGACGCGTCCGTTTCCCCCCTTGAGGTGCCGGCGGCGGCGCCGTCCGTGTGAGGGGGCACACCCCGGAGACGCGTGCCGCCTCTTCGGACATGCCAGCACACCACCCCGCATGTATGAGGGCCCGGTGCGACGCTCGGGTGGCATTGCTACCCCCCAACGGCCCCCGTCCCGCCTAACCCTGTAGCGTTTGAACACGGGATCTAGCCCTTTGACTTTGCACGGACGGGTTTTGACCAGTGGAACTATAGACCCGGTAGTGTTAGGTCAGCCCATATGAACACATTAGAGCAACATCCGGGCCAAACCCACAGTAAGATCCCCTCCCTGTAGACCCGACGCGTCCGTTTCCCCCCTCCAGGTGCCGGCGGCAGCGCCGTCCGTGTAAGGGGGCACACCCCGGAGACGCGTGCCGCCTCTTCGGACATGCCAGCACACCACCCCGCATGTATGAGGGCCCGGTGCGACGCTCGGGTGGCATTGCTAACCCCCAACGGCCCCCGTCCCGCCTAACCCTGTAGCGTTTGACCACGGGATCTAGCCCTTTGACTTTGCACGGACGGGTTTTGACCAGTGGAACTATCGACCCGGTCGTGTTAGGTCAGCCCATACGAACACTTTAGAGCAACATCCGGGCCAAATCCACAGTAAGATCACCTCCGTGTAGACCCGACCTGTCCGTTTCCCCCTCCAGGTGCTGGCGTCGGCGCCGTCCGTGTGAGGGGGCACACCCCGGAGAAGCATGCCGCCTCTTCGGACATGCCAGCACACCACCCCGCATGTATGAGGGCCCGGTGCGACGCTCGGGTGGCATTGCTACCCCCCCCCCACGGCCCCCGTCCCGCCGAACCCTGTAGCGTTTGACCACAGGATCTAGCCCTTTGACTTTGCACGGACACGTTTTAACCAGTGGAACTATCCACCCGATCGTGTCAGGTCAGCCCATACGAACACTTTAGAGCAACATCCAGGCCAAACCCACATTAAGATCCCCTCCCTGTAGACCCGACGCGTCCGTTTCCCCCCTTCAGGTGCCGGCGGCGCCGCCGTCCGTGTGAGGGGGCACACCCCGGAGACGCGTGCCGCCTCTTCGGACATGCCAGCACACCATCCCGCATGTATGAGGGCCCGGTGCGACGCTCGGGTGGCATTGCTACCCCCCCCCCCCACGGCCCCCGTCCCGCCTAACCCTGTAGCGTTTGACCACGGGATCTAGCCCTTTGACTTTGCACGGACGGGTTTTGACCAGTGGAACTATCGACCCGGTCGTGTTAGGTCAGCCCATACGAACACTTTAGAGCAACATCCGGGCCAAACCCACAGTAAGATCCCCTCCGTGTAGACCCGACACGTCCGTTTCCCCCTCTAGGTGCCGGCGTCGGCGCCGTCCGTGTGAGGGGGCACACCCCGGAGACGCGTGCCGCCTCTTCGGACATGCCAGCACACCACCCCGCATGTATGAGGGCCCGGTGCGACGCTCGGGTGGCATTGCTACCCCCCCCCCCCCCCCACGGCCCCCGTCCCGCCTAACCCTGTAGCGTTTGACCACGGGATCTAGCCCTTTGACTTTGCACGGACACATTTTAACCAGTGGAACTATCCACCCGGCCGTGTTAGGTCAGCCCATACGAACACTTTAGAGCAACATCCAGGCCAAACCCACAGTAAGATCACCTCCCTGTAGACCCGACGCGTCCGTTTCCCCCCTTCCGGTGCCGGCGGCTGCGCCGTCCGTGTGAGGGGGCACACCCCGGAGATGCGTGCTGCCTCTTCGGACATGCCAGCACACCATCCCGCATGTATGAGGGCCTGGTGCGACGCTCGGGTGGCATTGCTACCCCCCCCACGGCCCCCGTCCCGCCTAACCCTGTAGCGTTTGACCACGGGATCTAGCCCTTTGACTTTGCACGGACGGGTTTTGACCAGTGGAACTATCCACCCGGTCGTGTTAGGTCAGCCCATACGAATACTTTAGAGCAACATCCGGGCCAAACCCACAGTAAGATCCCCTCCTTGTAGACCCGACGCGTCCGTTTCCCCCCTCCAGGTGCCGGCGTCGGCGCCGTCCGTGTGAGGGGGCACACCCCGGAGACGCGTGCCGCCTCTTCGGACATGCCAGCACACCATCCCGCATGTATGAGGGCCCGGTGCGACGCTCGGGTGGCATTGCTACCCCCCCACGGCCCCCGTCCCGCCTAACCCTGTAGCGTTTGACCACGGGATCTAGCCCTTTGACTTTGCACGGACGGGTTTTGACCAGTGGAACTATCCACCCGGTCGTGTTAGGTCAGCCCATACAAACACTTTAGAGCAACATCCGGGCCAAACCCACAGTAAGATCCCCTCCCTGTAGACCCGACCTGTCCGTTTCCCCCCTCCAGGTGCCGGCGGCGGCGCCGTCCGTGTGAGGGGGCACACCCTGGAGACGCGTGCCGCCTCTTCGGACATGCCTGCACACCACCCCGCATGTATGAGGGCCCGATGCGACGCTCGGGTGGCATTGCTACCCCCCACGGCCCCCGTCCCGCCTAACCCTGTAGCGTTTGACCACGGGATCTAGCCCTTTGACTTTGCACGGACGCGTTTTGACCAGTGGAACTATCCACCCGGTCGTGTTAGGTCAGCCCATACAAACACTTTAGAGCAACATCCGGGCCAAACCCACAGTAAGATCCCCTCCCTGTAGACCCGACGCGTCCGTTTCCCCCCTTCAGGTGCCGGCGGCGGCGTCGTCCGTGTGAGGGGGCACACCCCGGAGACGCGTGCCGCCTCTTCGGACATGCTAGCACACCACCCCGCATGTATGAGGGCCCGGTGTGATGCTCGGGTGGCATAGCTACCCCCCAACGGCCCCCGTCCCGCCTAACCCTGTAGCGTTTGACCACGGGATCTAGCCCTTTGACTTTGCACGGACGGGTTTTGACCAGTGGAACTATCGACCCGGTCGTGTTAGGTCAGCCTATACGAACACTTTAGAGCAACATCCGGGCCAAACCCACAGTAAGATCCCCTCCGTGTAGACCCGACGCGTCCGTTTCCCCCCTCCAAGTGCCGGCGTCGGCGCCGTCCGTGTGAGGGGGCACACCCCGGAGACGCGTGCCGCCTCTTCGGACATGCCAGCACACCACCCGGCATGTATGAGGGCCCGGTGCGATGCTCGGGTGGCACTGCTACCCCCCACGGCCCCCGTCCCGCCTAACCCTGTAGCGTTTGACCACGGGATCTAGCCCTTTGACTTTGCACGGACGGGTTTTGACCAGTGGAACTATCGACCCGGTCGTGTTAGGTCAGCCTATACGAACACTTTAGAGCAACATCCGGGCCAAACCCACAGTAAGATCCCCTCCGTGCAGACCCGACGCGTCCGTTTCCCCCTTCCAAGTGCCGGCGTCGGCGCCGTCCGTGTGAGGGGGCACACCCCGGAGACGCGTGCCGCCTCTTCGGACATGCCAGCACACCACCCCGCATGTATGAGGGCCCAGTGCGACGCTCGGGTGGCATTGCTACCCCCCCCCCCACGGCCCCCGTCCCGCCTAACCCTGTAGCGTTTGACCACGGGATCTAGCCCTTTGACTTTGCACGGACGGGTTTTGACCAGTGGAACTATCGACCCGGTCGTGTTAGGTCAGCCTATACGAACACTTTAGAGCAACATCCGGGCCAAACCCACAGTAAGATCCCCTCCCTGTAGACCCGACGTGTCCGTTTCCCCCCTTCAGGTGCCGGCGGCGGCGCCGTCCATGTGAGGGGGCACACCCCGGAGACGCGTGCCGCCTCTTCGGACATGCCAGCACACCACCCCGCATGTATGAGGGCCCGATGCGACGCTCGGGTGGCATTGCTACCCCCCAACGGCCCCCGTCCCGCCTAACCCTGTAGCGTTTGAACACGGGATCTAGCCCTTTGACTTTGCACGGACGGGTTTTGACCAGTGGAACTATAGACCCGGTCGTGTTAGGTCAGCCCATATGAACACATTAGAGCAACATCCGGGCCAAACCCACAGTAAGATCCCCTCCCTGTAGACCCGACGCGTCCGTTTCCCCCCTCCAGGTGCCGGCGGCAGCGCCGTCCGTGTAAGGGGGCACACCACGGAGACGCGTGCCGCCTCTTCGGACATGCCAGCACACCACCCCGCATGTATGAGGGCCCGGTGCGACGCTCGGGTGGCATTGCTAACCCCCAACGGCCCCCGTCCCGCCTAACCCTATAGCGTTTGACCACGGGATCTAGCCCTTTGACTTTGCACGGACGGGTTTTGACCAGTGGAACTATCGACCCGGTCGTGTTAGGTCAGCCCATACGAACACTTTAGAGCAACATCCGGGCCAAATCCACAGTAAGATCACCTCCGTGTAGACCCGACCTGTCCGTTTCCCCCTCCAGGTGCTGGCGTCGGCGCCGTCCGTGTGAGGGGGCACACCCCGGAGAAGCGTGCCGCCTCTTCGGACATGCCAGCACACCACCCCGCATGTATGAGGGCCCGGTGCGACGCTCGGGTGGCATTGCTACCACCCCCCCCACGGCCCCCGTCCCGCCTAACCCTGTAGCGTTTGACCACGGGATCTAGCCCTTTGACTTTGCACAGACACGTTTTAACTAGTGGAACTATCCACCCGGTCGTGTTAGGTCAGCCCATACGAACACTTTAGAGCAACATCCAGGCCAAACCCACAGTAAGATCCCCTCCCTGTAGACCCGACGCGTCCGTTTCCCCCCTTCAGGTGCCGGCGGCGGCGCCGTCCGTGTGAGGGGGCACACCCCGGAGACGCGTGCCGCCTCTTCGGACATGCCAGCACACCATCCCGCATGTATGAGGGCCCGGTGCGACGCTCGGGTGGCATTGCTACCCCCCCCCACGGCCCCCGTCCCGCCTAACCCTGTAGCGTTTGACCACGGGATCTAGCCCTTTGACTTTGCACGGACGGGTTTTGACCAGTGGAACTATCGACCCGGTCGTGTTAGGTCAGCCCATACGAACACTTTAGAGCAACATCCGGGCCAAACCCACAGTAAGATCCCCTCCGTGTAGACCCGACGCGTCCGTTTCCCCCCTCCAGGTGCCGGCGGCGGCGCCGTCCGTGTGAGGGGGCACACCCCGGAGACGCGTGCCGCCTCTTCGGACATGCCTGCACACCACCCCGCATGTATGAGGGCCCGGTTCGACGCTCGGGTGGCATTGCTACCCCCCACGGCCCACGTCCCGCCTAACCCTGTAGCGTTTGACGACGGGATCTAGCCCTTTGACTTTGCACGGACGCGTTTTAACCAGTGGAACTATCCACCCACTCGTGTTAGGTCAGCCCATACGAACACTTTAGAGCAACATCCGGGCCAAACCCACAGTAAGATCCCCTCCGTGTAGACCCGACGCGTCCGTTTCCCCCCTTGAGGTGCCGGCGGCGGCGCCGTCCGTGTGAGGGGGCACACCCCGGAGACGCGTGCCGCCTCTTCGGACATGCCAGCACACCACCCCGCATGTATGAGGGCCCGGTGCGACGCTCGGGTGGCATTGCTACCCCCCAACGGCCCCCGTCCCGCCTAACCCTGTAGCGTTTGAACACGGGATCTAGCCCTTTGACTTTGCACGGACGGGTTTTGACCAGTGGAACTATAGACCCGGTAGTGTTAGGTCAGCCCATATGAACACATTAGAGCAACATCCGGGCCAAACCCACAGTAAGATCCCCTCCCTGTAGACCCGACGCGTCCGTTTCCCCCCTCCAGGTGCCGGCGGCAGCGCCGTCCGTGTAAGGGGGCACACCCCGGAGACGCGTGCCGCCTCTTCGGACATGCCAGCACACCACCCCGCATGTATGAGGGCCCGGTGCGACGCTCGGGTGGCATTGCTAACCCCCAACGGCCCCCGTCCCGCCTAACCCTGTAGCGTTTGACCACGGGATCTAGCCCTTTGACTTTGCACGGACGGGTTTTGACCAGTGGAACTATCGACCCGGTCGTGTTAGGTCAGCCCATACGAACACTTTAGAGCAACATCCGGGCCAAATCCACAGTAAGATCACCTCCGTGTAGACCCGACCTGTCTGTTTCCCCCTCCAGGTGCTGGCGTCGGCGCCGTCCGTGTGAGGGGGCACACCCCGGAGAAGCGTGCCGCCTCTTCGGACATGCCAGCACACCACCCCGCATGTATGAGGGCCCGGTGCGACGCTCGGGTGGCATTGCTACCCCCCCCCCCCACGGCCCCCGTCCCGCCGAACCCTGTAGCGTTTGACCACAGGATCTAGCCCTTTGACTTTGCACGGACACGTTTTAACCAGTGGAACTATCCACCCGATCGTGTCAGGTCAGCCCATACGAACACTTTAGAGCAACATCCAGGCCAAACCCACATTAAGATCCCCTCCCTGTAGACCCGACGCGTCCGTTTCCCCCCTTCAGGTGCCGGCGGCGCCGCCGTCCGTGTGAGGGGGCACACCCC